>NC_141856.1:4020926-4080926 GCF_024713525.1 Acromyrmex echinatior
AGTGAATCCCAAAAAATGCATTAAAATTAATTAAAAAAAATTATTTTTAATAAAATATTGATTTTTAATTAATAACACTAAAATGATTTAAGTAATCACAAATATAAAATTGCATTAAAAAAAAATTTTAACAATATTATTTTTTTAATATATATGCATTAATAAGATTGATGTGAAAATAATGCATTAAGAATCCAAAAAAATTTTAATGCTAAAAATGCATTAATTTTAATAACATTTAATAATGTCATATTGAAACAATAATTAAAAATCCAAAAAATTATTTAATGTTAAAGCAAAATAATTTTAATTTTAAATGCATTTTTTTTAAGAAAATGCATTGTAATGAAATTCATTAAAATCATTAAAAAATTAATTAATGAAAAAATTATTTTTAATTAAAATGATATTTTAATAATGCTTGGTGACAAAAATTGAAAAAAATAAAAAAATAAATTATAAAAAAAAAATTCAATTTTTATTTTATTAAATGCATGCAAATAATGCATTAGGTGAATCCCCAAAAAATTCATTAAAATTGCATTAAAAAAAATAATTTTTAATGCAAAATTGCATATTGAATTTAATTAATTGAAATAATGTTGAGAACCAAAAATTGCATAAATCAAAAAAATTAATTTTAATAAAATATTTTATTTAATTAATTAATGCATGCGAAATATAATAAGATTAGATAACCAAAAAATTATTAAAATAAAAAAAATTATTTGAAAAAAATTGCATTTTAATTAATGTAACACGTGGCAAAATGCATTAGAGTGAATCCAAGAAATTATTAAAATGATTAAAAAAATTAATTTTAATCAAAAATCATTTAATTTTAATGTAATTCATTGCAAAATAATGATTTAGATGAATCCCAAAAATATTTAAATTCATTAAAAAATTAATTTTTAATAAAAATTGCATTTTAAATTTAATGTAAACTGCATGGCAAAAATTAGAGTGACCCAAAAAAATTGATTAAAATGCATTAAAAAAATATTTTAATTAAAAATTGCATTTAATTAATTATCACTGCATAAGAATATATAAGTGAATCCCAAAAATTGCATTAAAATTGCATTAAAAAAAATTAATTTTAATCAAAAAATATTGCATTTTTAATTTTTAATAATTATCATCCAAAATAATGCATTAAGTGAAATCCAAAAAATTGCATAAAAATTGCATTTAAAAAAATTAATTTTATTGCAAAATAATGCATTTTTAATTTAAGTAATCATGCATTGAATGAAAAAATTAGTTTAGAAATGATCAATAAATTTGATTAAAATGCATAAAAAAATATAATGTTAAATCATAAAATTGCATTTTAATTAATTTTAATCAATATGGCTTTTAAATTAATGATTGAGTGAATCCAAAAAAATTGCATTAAAATTGCAAATTATAAAAAAATTAATTTTAATCAAAAAAATTAATAATTTTATTTTAATTTTAATGTACACTCATTGCAAAATCATTAAGAATTAAGATGATATCAAAAATTGATTAAAATTCATTAAAAAAAATTAATTTTAATCAAATTTTATTTTAATTGATTAGAAAATGCATTATGCCAAAAAATGCATTTAAAAGTGATAACAAAAAATTAAAATTTGAATTAAAAAAATTAATTAATTTAATGTTCACAAAATATTGCATGTTAATTTTAATGTCATAAATGCATTAAGAAATAATTAATTTGGAAATATCAAAAATTTGAATTAAAATTGAATATTTAAGTAAATCAAAAATTTTAATTCTAAAAAATTAATTTTATTAATGTAAAACATTGCATTTTAATTTAATGAATCACGAAAAATGCATTAAATGTGAATAAAAAATTTTAAATTTCATAAAAAATTCATTTTTAATTTTAATGTAACATGTCGCAATAATGCATTAAGATTCCAAAAATTGCATTAAAATTGCATTAAAATTATTTTAATCAAATAATTTTTATAATTGTTTAATTAATACTGCATTGAAAAAATGCATTAGGATGATCCCAAAAAATTGCATTAAAATTGCATTAAAAAAATTAATTTTTAATGCAAAAATTGCTTTTAATTTTAATTATACTGCAAAAATAAGATAGAAGTGATCCCAAAAATTGCATTAAAATTGATTAAAAAAATTAATTTTTAATTAAATAAATGCATTAATTTTAATGTATAACTGATTGCAAAAATGCATTAGATGAATCAAAAAAATATTTAAAAATGCATTATATATTTTAATGCAAAATTGCATTTAATTTTAATGAACACTCAGTGCCAAAATGCATTAGATGAATCCTAAAAAAATTGCTTAAAATTTATTAAAAAATTAATGCTTATAATCGCATTTTAATTTTAATGATAACATTATAAATAATGCATTTAGTGAATCAAAAATGCATTAAAATTGGCATAAAAAAATTATTTTTAATTTAAAAAAATTGCATTTTTAATTTTATTGTATCACTGCATTGAAGAAATAATGCATTTAGAGTGAATCCATAAAAAATTGCATTTAAATTACATTAAAAAAAATTAATTTTTAATCCAAATAATTGCATTTTTAATTTTAATTTATCACTGCAATGAAGAAATAATGCATTTGGAGTGAATCCCCAAAAAATTGCATTAAAATTGCATTAAAAAAAATTAATTTTTAATGCAAAATATTGCTTTTTTAATTTTAATGTAACACTACAGTGCGTAAATAATGCAGTTAGAGTGAATCCCAAGAAAATTGCATTAAAATTGCATTAATAAAATTAATTTTTAATTTAAAAAATTTCATTTTTAATTTTAATGTAACACTGCATTGTTAAAATAATGCATTTAGAGTGAATCCCCAAAAAATTGCATTAAAATTGCATAAAAAAAAATTAATTTTTAATCCAAAAAAATTGCATTTTTAATTTTAATGTAACACTGCATTGCGCAAATAATGCATTTAGAGTGAATCCCAAGAAAATTGCATTAAAATTGCATTAATAAAATTAATTTTTAATTTAAAAAATTTCATTTTTAATTTTAACGTATCACTGCATTGAAGAAATAATGCATTTGGAGTGAATCCCCAAAAAATTGCATTAAAATTGCATTAAAAAAAATTAATTTTTAATGCTAAAAATTGCATTTTTAATTTTAATGTAACACTGCATTGCATAAATAATGCATTTAGAGTGAATCCCCAAAAAATTGCATTAAAATTGCATTAAAAAAAATTAATTTTTAATGCAAAAAAATTGCATTTTTAATTTTAATGTAACACTGCATTGGGCAAATAATGCATTTAGTGTGAATCCCCAAAAAATTGCATTAAAATTGCATTAAAAAAAATTAATTTTTAATGCAAAAAAATTGCATTTTTAATTTAATGTATCACTGCATTGAAGAAATAATGCATTTAGAGTGAATCACCAAAAAATTGCATTAAAATTGCATTAAAAAAAATTAATTTTTAATCCAAAAAAATTGCATTTTTAATTTAAATGTAACACTGCATTACATAAATAATGCATTTAGAATGAATCCCCCAAAAATTGCATTAAAATTGCAAAAAAAAAATTAATTTTTTATCCAAAAAAATTGCATTTTTAATTTTAATGTATCACTGCATTGAAGAAATAATGCCTTTGGAATGAATCCCCAAAAAATTGCATTAAAATTGCATTAAAAAAAATTAATTTTTAATTCAAATAATTGCATTTTTAATTTTAATGTAACACTGCATTGGGCAAATAATGCATTTATAGTGAATCCCAAAAAAATTGCATTAAAAACAATTAATATTTAATGCAAAAAAATTGCACTTTTAATTTTAATGTAACAATGCATTGCGCAAATAATGCATTTAGAGTTAATCCCCAAAAAATGCAATTTTTTTGCATCAGAAATTAATTTTTTTTAATGCATTAAAATTGCATTAAAAAAAATTAATTTCTGATTCAAAAAATTGCATTTTTTATTTTAATGTAACACTGCATTGCGCAAATAATGAATTTGGAGTGATTCCCCAAAAAATGGCATTAAGGTTGCATTCAAAAAAATTAATTTTCAATGCAAAAAAATTACATTTTTAATTTTAATGTAACACTGCATTGCGCAAATAATGCATATAGAGTGAATCCCCAAAAAATTGCATTAAAATTGCATTTCAAATAATTAATTTTAAATTCAAAAAAATTGCCTTTTTATATTGGAACATCATAATAGTATCCGCAGTTTTTTGTCACCGGATGTATGTTGGTCATATATCTAGTGTTAAATTACCGCGGATACTTATTAGATGATCCTGTATTTATGTAACTCTGCATTGCATCAATAATGCATTTAAAGCGAATCGCTATAAAATTATATTAAAATTGTATCAAACAATAATTTTTTTAAAATTCATAAAAATTGCATATTTTCGAATAATCTAACACAGCGTTGCTCCATTAATGCATTTAAAGTGAATCCCTAGAAAATTGCATTAAAATTGCAATTACAATAATTTTTTTTTAAACATCTACAATTTGCATTTTTACGATAAATCTAACACTGTATTGCACCAATAATGCATTTAAAGTGAATCCTAGAAAATTGCACTAAAATTGAAATAAACAAAAATTTTTTTAACATTCCAAAAATTCCTAAAATATTACGAAAAATCTAACACTACATTGTACCAATAATGCATTTAAAGTGAATCGCTAGAAAATTTTATTAAAATTTCATTAAACAAAAATTTTTTTAAAATTCTCAAATATTGCATACTTAAAAGTTGCAATTTTACGATAAATCTAACACTGCATTGCATTAATAATGCTTTTAAAGTGAATCCCTAAAAAATTATATTATAATTGCAATAACAAAAAATTTTTTAAAAATTCATATAAGTTGCAATTTTACGATAAATCTAACACTGCATTGCACCAATAATGAATATAAAGTTAATCCCTAGAAAATTTCATTAAATTGCATATAAAATGAATTTTTTTTAATTAAAAATTTACATCATAACGATAAATATAACACTGCATTGCTCCAATAATACAATTATAGTGTATACCAATAAAATTGTATTAAAATTGCATTTTAAAAAATTTTTTTAAAATTGAAAGGAATTGCATTGTAACGATAAATGTAACTCTGCATTGCACCAGTATGCATTTAAAATGAATTCCGAGAAAATTGCATTAAAATTGCATTAAAAAAAATTTTTGAAATATTCAAAATATTGCATCGTAACCATTAATTTATCACAGCATTGCTCCAATAATGCAATTAGAATTTTTACCGATAAAATTAGCATTAAAATTGTCTTTAAAAAAATTTTTTTTTAAATCCAGAATAATTGCATTGTTACGATAAATCTAACACTGCATTTCTTCTATAATGCAGAGTTAATCCATGAAATTGCATTAAAATTGCATTTTAGAGAAATTTTTTGATAATTCAAAGAAAATTTCATCATTACGGTAAATGTACACTGCATCAACACAATTGCATCAATAATGCATTTAGAATCAATCCCTAGAAAATTGCATTAAAATTTCATTAAAAAAAAATTTTTTTTTAATCCAAATAATTTCATTGTAATGATAAATCTAACACTGCATTGCACCATTAATGCATTTAGAGTGAATTCCGAGAAAATTGCATTAAAATTGCATTTAAAAAAATTTTTTTTAAATTCAATAAATTGCATCGTAACTATAAATATGACACTGCGTTGTTCCAATAATGCATTTAGAGTGAATCCCTAGAAAATTGCATTAAAATTCCAATAAAAAAAAATTTTTTTTAAATTGGAAATATTGCATCGTAACGATAAATATAACACTGCATTGCTGCAATAATGCAGATAGAATTTATACCGATAAAATTGCATTAAAATTGCATTAAAAAATTTTTTTGAAAAATTCATAAATATTGCATCGTAACGATAAATTTAACACTGCATTTCTTCTATAATGCAGAGTTAATCCATGGAAAATTGCATTAAAATTGCATTTTAGAGAAATTTTTTGAATATTCAAAAAAAATTTCATCGTAACGATAAATGTAATACTGCATTGCATCAATAATGCATTTAGAATGAATCCCTAGAAAATTGCATTAAAATTGCCTTAAAAAAAAATTTTTTTTAAATTCAAAAAGATTTCATCCTTACTATATAGTCTAACTCTGAATTGCTCCAATAATGTATTTAAAATGAATCCCTAGAGAATTGCGTTAAAATTGCATTTTACAGAAATTTTTTCAAAATTCAAAGAAATTGCATTGTAATGGTGATTAATGATGGTCGAAATAAATAGATCCTAGACGTTGTGCAATAAACTTGAGCATCTGTCAACATAACCCCATAGAAACATTATTAGAAACATTATTTGTGTCTGCATCATATAGTTATTCTCGATTGAAAATGTCATTTTAGGAACCAAATTTTCGTCATTTGTGAGAGGTTTTAATTTTCTGCCTCAATATGAAAATATCTGCAGCTCATCGAATGCTCTCTAGTACTTATGATGAGGCCGCTGTTTGAGAAAGAACGTGTCGTGAGTGGTTTCACCGCTTCAAGAACAGTGTTTTTGACGTCGATGACCGGCATAGCGGTGGAAGAGAGAAGGTTTTCGAAGATGCAGAATTGGAGACATCACTTGATCAAGACTCGTGTCAAAATCAAGAAGAATTGGCACTATCATTGGGAGTGACTCAACAAGCCATTTCAAAACGTCCTCAAAGTCATGGGAATGATTCAGAAGCAAGGAAATTGGGTGCCATACGAATTGAAGCCGAGAGATGTTGAACGGCGTTTGTTTTCTTGTGAACAGCTGCTTGAAAGGCAAAAACGGAAGGGATTTCTGCATCGCATTGTGACTGGGGACGACAAAAGGGGTTCATTACGATAACCCCAAGCGCAGAAAATCATGGGGAGTTCTCAGCCATGTTTCCACGTCGACGGCCAAACCGAATGTTCACGACTTCAAGGTCATGCTCTGTATTTGGTGGGACCAGCTCGGCGTAATGTATTATGAGCTGTTAAAACCGACTGAAACAATCACAGGCGATCCGTATCGAACGCAATTGATGCATTTGAGCCTAGCATTGAAAGACATACGGCCGCAATACAACGAGAGACATGATAAAGTGAGACACATGAAATGATTTTGCAGCATGGCAATGTTCGACCTCATGTTGCGAAAGTGTTAAATTCATACTTGAAAACATTGAAATGAGAAGTCTTACCCTACCCGCTGTATTCTCCAGACGGTGTTCCTTCTGACTATCACTTTGTTTCGATCAATTGCACACGGCCTGGCCTACCAGCACTTCCGGTCTTATGAAGAAATAAAACATTGGATCGATTTGTGGATCGCCTCAAAAGATGACCAGTTTTTTAATCTCGGGATTCGTACGCTGCCCGAAAGATGGGAGAAAGTAGTGGCCAGCGATGGACAATACTTTGAATCATAAATGCATAACCAGTTTTTTACAATAAAATCTCGAATTTCGGAAAAAAAACGGCATAAGCAAAGTTGTATACCTAATAATTTTCTGTATAATGCAATTGTAATGCAATTTTCTAGGGATGCACTCTATATACATTATTGGAGCAATGTAGTGTTAGTTTTTATCGTTGTGATGCAATTTTATTGAATTTTGAAAAAATTTCATTTTCTGTAAAATGCAATTTTCAAGGGATTCGCTCTAAATGACATTATTGGAGCAATGCAGTGTTAGTCTTCATCGTTACGATGCATTTTTTTTGTATTTCGAAAAAATTTCATTAAAATGCAATTTTAATTCAATTTTCTAGCGATTCACTCTAAATGCATTATTGGAGCAATGCAGTGTTAGTCTTTATTGTTATGATGCAATTTTATTGAATTTTGAAAAAATTTCATTTTCTGTAAAATGCAATTGTAATGCAATTTTCTAGGTGTTCGAGATACGACCAACATGTACATATTTTCCATATTTGGCGTTCGTGCGATATGCGGATCGAAAGCCTCTAGAAGGATCCCAAGCGTCCTTAGAGGTTTCCAAAACATAAACTCGGCTATCCTCATCGATAAAGTCGAAAAACAATAAGCTAAGCCGCACGTCGCACGTACACAGATCCCAACCGCTATAACGGCGAACCAACTCGGATCGGTCGCAGCGCACGCGCGATCGCGTGACGCAAAACGCGTAATATGCGTTTACCCCAATCAAGAATCCAGATTTAACGGGCGCGCATGGCAATAGTGTGCCGCTTGACCGTTGCGCTCGAAATCGCCAATCACCACCCGAAACAGAGGATCACCTCAAAATTTTTGCAAAAATCTCATAGGCGAATGCAAAGGGAAGCCTTTGTTCTCAAAAGAGCATAAAAGGCAAAACCGAGAAGCGATAACTCTCTTAGTTTTCCGCCGTTCTGAGTCAACGCATCGCTATCAGTGCACCGCCAAGGAGACGCTTCGCCGCCAGAAAACCGCCGCGTTTGATTCGCAAAGAATATTATTGGATTGAAGCTAAATACAACTAAACGCCGTATCACTTAAAACTCACGTCGGCGCTCTCGCTCTGACTCGCTCTCGAACACTAGGGATGCACTCTAAATGCATTATTGGTGCATTGAAGTGTTAGTCTGTTTAGTTACGATTCAATTTTTTTGAGTTTTTAAAGAATTTATTTTAAATACGTTTATGAAGGTAAACTATTATATATTTTTGCTATATTAATGATATGCTTTTTAAATGCATTTCAGGAATTATGCAATTTACACTAATGCAATTTTTGAAAAATTTCGTCTGTATTCACTCCAAATGCTTTTTTGGTGGGATTCAATTTTTATGCAATTTTAGAAAGTGATACGTTTTAAATGCTTTTTTCTAGCGGTGCAGTTTTTCATTATAACTGATATGCAATTTCTACCCAATTTCTTTATATTCATTTAAAGTGCATTTTCAGTGAGGTGCAATTTTTACACAATTTTAGAGTGATGAAATGTGAATGCATTTTTCATGTAATGTACGTCTAAAAATACCTCAAAATTAATTTTTTCAAAATTCAAAATAATTGTATCGTAATGTTATAGTATAACACTGAATTGCTCCAGTAATACAGTTAGAGTGCATCTCTATAAAATTGCATTAAAATTGCATTTCTCGGAAAATGAAATTTTTTCTAAATTCAAAAAAATTGTATCGTAGTGATAATGCACTACGCTTAATTGCATGAAAAATGCATTGAAAGTGCATCATTTTAGAATTGCGTAAAAATTTCATCTTGAAAATGCACTTTAAATGAATTTTAACGAAATTGAATTATAATAATATACAATTAAATTATAATAGTATAAAATTAAATTAGTATACATTTCAATTAATCTTAAAATTATTAAAAATGTCTAAAATAAAAGTGGTTATAATTTTAAAAATTAAAAAAAACAAAGAACATAAAAAACCACAGCACAGGTTGTCGGTTGTGATGATTAAAACTTTATTCAATAATGAATTATTCAAGCGTAATCAATACCCATATCAATAAATAAGCGATTAAACGTTTCGGCCACAATCTGGCCATCTTCAGTAATTAAACATCCTTTCAAAACGCAAAAATTTTTTACATTCAGTCGAAATAAGTACATCGGTCGTATGTTAAAATAGATTAAAAGTGTTCTTATTAGTGTGACGATGATCGTGCGGCAATATTACAACACCAGCTTATATGACAGGATAAAGTAGAACAAGAACTTCCAGATTCTAATCAGAACAAATTTTATAATTACGTTAATCTCTTATACGCGAAATAAAGTGCAAATGCGTTACCTGTTTTACAATCAAAAAACGAAGTGGTGGATCTCAGACATTACTTTCGCACAATTAAATTTTAGTCGTGACATTGTGTGTTGTTACTGGTCTTATCATGTATTTTACCACTATTTATATACCAAGTGAAACTTTCGAAAGTACCAGAACAATCCTTGAAGAAAAAAGAAGAACCTACATAAGCAAAGGAAGATAAATATCGGGTAAACCTTCCGTGTCACTTTGCTTATTGATACCTCTTGTTTGTTTCTTTATATGAATCATTTCTGAAATTCTTCTTTTTATCAGAGATCGTTCTGTGTCTAAAATTTTTATATTCTCCAATCCAGATCAGGCTTTATGTTCTTTTATCCGCGTTTTTAATTTCCGTTTCGTTTGGCCCACATATGATGATTCACAGTTTTTACAATTTATTTTATAAACTAAACCGCTTTTTTCATGCTTTGAAAGAGAATCTTTTCCTGTCTTAATAAACCCATGAACACAATGAACAAGTTTATTAGCCGACATAAAGAAACCGTCCTCTGAGATCTCCGTAGTTTCGCGTCATCGTCTTAGTGAGATGCATGATCTGGATTGGAGAATATAAAAATTTTAGACACAGAACGATCTCTGATAAAAAGAAGAATTTCAGAAATGATTCATATAAAGAAACAAACAAGAGGTATCAATAAGCAAAGTGACACGGAAGGTTTACCCGATATTTATCTTTCTTTGCTTATGTAGGTTCTCCTTTTTTCTTCAAGGATTGTTCTGGTACTTTCGAAAGTTTCACTTGGTATATAAATAGTGGTAAAATACATGATAAGACCAGTAACAACACACAATGTCACGACTAAAATTTAATTGTGCGAAAGTAATGTCTGAGATCCACCACTTCGTTTTTTGACTGTAAAACAGGTAACGCATTTGCACTTTATTTCGCGTATAAGAGATTAACGTAATTATAAAATTTGTTCTGATTAGAATCTGGAAGTTCTTGTTCTACTTTATCCTGTCATATAAGTTGGTGTTGTAATATTGCCGCACGATCATCGTCACACTAATAAGAACACTTTTAATCTATTTTAACATACGACCGATGTACTTATTTCGACTGAATGTAAAAAATTTTTGCGTTTTGAAAGGATGTTTAATTACTGAAGATGGCCAGATTGTGGCCGAAACGTTTAATCGCTTATTTATTGATATGGGTATTGATTACGCTTGAATAATTCATTATTGAATAAAGTTTTAATCATCACAACCGACAACCTGTGCTGTGGTTTTTTATGTTCTTTGTTTTTTTTAATTCTTAAAATTATTATTTACATATTATATTTATATTTATTGTTAAATTTAATGCACTGTTATTATGCCTAAATAATGAAATTAAACATTAAACATAATTTTACACAACATACATAGTAGATATATATTATATTAGGTGTTGGAATTAATTCGTAGCGTTTTACAAGTGATGGGAAGTACTTTCATTAATGTATTTTTTAATGCTCATGTGAAATAAATAACATTCTTTCATTAAAAACGCTACGAATTAATTCCAACACCTAATAATTTATTTAATATATTAATAAATTATATTTATTTTATCTTAAATTAATTTCTTCTTATAAAATTTCAAATTCATAAATATAGTACTTTCCAAAAAATACTTATAACATAATTATAGAAACCGATCTAGTTCAGGCCGATCTAAACACAAATCATGTGAGATTCTAAATTTCGAACAGGTTTAAATATTAAACTATTACATTTAATTGTTATTTTACTTCATCATCGCAGTCAATATTATCAAATATGATCTTTCTAAAAATATTACGTTGTTATCACTAATTATTTCTTACTTAACTTTAAACAAAAGTCCCTCGTTTAATTAAATTTACTTCTATTAATTTATATTTAATTTTAAATTAAAGTTAATAAAATTTAACAATAATCCCAACTAAATATATAAATTTTATTTGAATAATTTATATAATACAAACATAGTAAATTTATATAAAATTCTAGAATCTTCTCGTCCCAGAGTAATATCGTCGAAAAATTTTTATTTCACTATTAAATTCAATGAAATTTAAAACAGTTTAAATTTCATCCCTACATTCATTACAATTTACAATTGAAAAACCATTTATTATGCTACTCTTGTAAAGTCTATATACTGCAGCTATATAATTATTAGTAATCATTGAACAGTAAAAATATTTTTTATTATAATCAAAAACAACGTTTTTATTAAATAGTTCAACTTAACTAATATGCTTAATTTCTAAAATCAAAATTACAAATTATAATTTTTATTATTTATATTAATATTTATTTATTTTATTTATTTTATTATTATCTTATTTTTAATAATTTAAAATAATATTTCTTTATCTAATTAAATACTTTAACTAAAAATTATTATTATTTTATTATATTTTTTAATAAATATTAATAAATTATAAAAAGTTAAACAAATTTTTTCACAATTTTGATTATTACATCCTATTTTTCCTAATAAATTACTAAATTTTTTTCGATAAAATTAAATTTTATTAATATTAACTTAAATAATAAACAACATATATATTATACATTAAATTCATTTTAATTTAAACACAGATTATCCCATAATTTCTTTCCTCAAATAATAATAATATTTTAAACAAAAAGTATATACTATATCAATAATAAAATATTAGAACTAAATTAAGTTTAAATATAAAAAATTAAATATTTTTTAAAATTGACTAAAGTATCTCTCCTAATAACTTATTTTTAATAATTATACATTAATTAACATAAATTTTTATTAGTTCTTTTAATTCGAGAAATTTAATAATTTTTAAATTATATTTTAATAAACCCTGATACAAAAGGTACACTTAACTAAAATTACTTTTATACATTTAACTAAAATCCATTTACCTTACTTTTTACTTTCCTATATAATTTTATTTAATTATTTTATTCTAATTAATAAAACTAAATAACTTAAATACATCATTAATTATCTCTAAAAATTTTTTCTTACCTTCCAAAAATATTATTTATAATATAAATTTAATTATTTAATTAAAAATTAATTTTTAAAATTACAATTATAACCCCCCCCCCTTTTTTTATTTCTAACACATTAAAAATGTTAATTAAATCATTTTTTAAAATTATTATTAATATATTAAATTAGTTAGTTATATTTCTTTATCTAAATACACATTCCTGTATAAATTATGACAATTAGTATTGTTATGACTTCTTTCAACTATTTTTATTTATGAAAGTGACGGGTAATTTGTACATATCTTATTTAAATTTCAATCTATTAAATTTACTATTAAATCCTCCTTACATAAATAATTAAAATTTAAAATTATCCTTAATTCACTTTAATGTAACTCATTTCTACATAATAACCCTACATTTTGATTTGAATTTAAATTAAAAATCTAATTTATTAATTATATTTCCTAATAAAATAATTTTTAAATAATACATAAAAATTTCTTTTAGGACCCATTCATCATAGACTATCATTTATAAACAAGTTCCTCTAACTTCTTAAAATACCGCCAAATTGTTTAAATTTCAACATTTAAGTTTTAATCACTTTTAAATTTCATTTACAATAATGAGATATCTAATCCTAATTTTTTATATAACTTAATTATTTCTAAAATTTATTAGTCTTTATTTAAATTGTTACTTCACCATATAAAAATTCATTTTTAATAAAAAAATCCTTTTTTCTCCCTTATTAAATACTACTAGATGGGGTGAAAAGTAACCTCCTTGACCGCCAGAATGCGCCACTACTGCAAAAAAGTTTATGGTGCCTTGTAGTCCGTTCATATTTAGGCAGACATGCCAAGTGGCAGTGCGATACTGTCCTTAGTTTTGTTTTGAGAGCTGATTGTTGTTGACGTGTTTGCGAAAACGATTTTCGTTCTCTCATAAAACATTATTTTTTGAGAGGCAAAACGGCGAAGGAAACAAAAGAAAAGTTGGATAAATATTATGTGGCTAATACTCCGTCAGATTACACCGTCAAATATTGGTTTCGAGAGTTTCGTGGTGGCCGCAACTCCACTACCGATGAAGTCCGCAGCGGCAGGCCCTCCGATGCGGTTACCGAGGAAAATGTCAAAAAAATACATGAAATGGTGTTGGCTGACCGGAAAGTGAAGGTGCGCGAGCTAGCAGATGCTACAAAGATTAGTACTGAGCGAACACGCCATATTTTGGGCGAGATTCTGCATAAGAAAAAAATTTTTTTCATTCCCAAGGAGGTTACTTTTCACCCCACCTAGTAATTAATTTTATTTCAATTATAATTTAGTTTTACCGCTAATTTTTATCATTATATAATAAATATAAATTACTAAATTTAATTTCTTAAATATAATTATTATGAATATTATATAACATCTTATAAAAAAAATTATTTAAATTTTTTCTAATTATAAAATTTTAGTTATATCTATAATTATAAAACAAATTTTAAAATATAAATTAAATTCTGTATGCATTAAATTTTTATGCATTTAATTTTTAAAAGTTTTTATTTAATTCTTATTCTAATTATTATCATTATTAATTTATAATATAATTATAATCTATAAATATTAATTTTAATAATTTTAATAATTTAACTATCTAGATACCTAAAATACTTTTTAAATAATTTAAATAACTCAAATTACTTAAAAATAATTAATATAACTTAACTTACTTAAATAATTAAGCTAATTTAAATAATGTAAGTAACTTAAATAAAATAAGAAACTAATGATTCAAATAATTTAAATAAAATATATATAAAACATATAAAATTAAAATATATACTATAAATATATAAAATTATATATAGTATATAATATATAATATATAATATTAATATATAATATATAATGTATAATGTATAATGTATAATGTATTAGGTGTTGGAATTAATTCGTAGCGTTTTACAAGTGATGGGAAGTACTTTCATTAATGTATTTTTTAATGCTCATGTGAAATAAATACAACATTCTTTCATTAAAAAACGCTACGAATTAATTCCAACACCTAATATAATGTATAATGTAAAATGTGTAATATATAATATATAATATATAATATGTAATATACAATATATAATATATAATATATTATATATATTGTATATAATATATAATAAATAATATATAATATATAACATATAATATATAATATATGATATATAATATATAATATGAAAATTATATATTATTATATAAAATATATTTATATTATTAGGTGTTGGAATTAATTCGTAGCGTTTTTTAATGAAAGAATGTTATTTATTTCACATGAGCATTAAAAAATACATTAATGAAAGTACTTCCCATCACTTGTAAAACGCTACGAATTAATTCCAACACCTAATATTAATATTTAGTTTTATTATTTTATTTTCTTTTTTAATTTTATTTATAATTTTTTTTAACTTAATATTTAAATTTTGAATAATTATTTAATTTACAATGATTATAATTTATTTATTGATTATAATTTTTAATATTTCATTAATTTTGTTTCATTGTTTTTTGATATTTTTTCATCTTTTTTCTTCTTTTTTTATAATTTTTCATCTTTTTCATCTTTTTCATCTTTTTTCATCTTTTTTCATGTTTTCATTTTTTCATATTTTCATAATTTTATATTTTAATTTTTATTTTTATTTTTATTTTCATATTTTTTATTTTTTACATATTATTTTTTTGTTAAAATTAATTTACATATTATTTTTTTGTTAAAAATAATTATTTTTGTTAAAAAAAATTATTTTTTATTATATTTGATTAAATTATATATAATAATATTCAATTTTTTATTAATTAATTAATTTTTATTTTATAATCCTTACTCCTTCAATTTCACTTTTAACTTTTTATATTATTTTATTAGTTTCAATTTAAATTTTTCATTTTATTATAAAATCTTTTCATTGTTAATGAATACTTTTTTTTAAACTAAAATTATATTATTTTAAATTATTTTAAATTTATAAAGAATTATGAATTCTTACATATCCCATTATTTATATATATGTATATGTATATATATATATATATATATATATATATATATATTGGGAGTATAAATTAGTTCAGTCCGTTTTTTTGTGTTCAAAAATGCATTTATTTCAAAACAAAATGAATGAACAGATTAATTAAAGTATTAGCTACTACTTTTTCCCATCTCTCAGGCAATTTTCGAATTCCATCTCGAAAAAATGACTCGTCTTTGGTGGCGATCCAATTTTGGAGCCAATTTTCGATTTCTGCGAAAGAAGTCAACCAGTGACGTGCTGCATCCTTCGGAATAACCAGTAATCAGAAGGAGCAATGTCTGGAGAATACAGCGAGTGCGGTAAAACATCCCATTTGAGCGTTTCCAAATATTTTTTTATGACTTTTGCGACATGAGGCCGAACATTGTCATGAAAAAAAATAACTTTATCATGTCTTTGCTCGTATTCCGGCCGTTTTTCTTGCACGGCTCAAATGAATCGATTGTAGCCGATACCGATCACCCGTAATGGAATCACCAGGTTTCAGCAGCTCATAGTAAACAATACCCTTTTGGTCCTACCAGATACAGAGCATGATCTTTGAACCATGAATGTTCGGCTTTGGTGTTGATGTTGAGGTCGATGGATGGCAATGATTGACCGGGCTTAGCGTAGTATTTTTTCTTCTTGGGATTGTCGTAGAATATCCACTTCTCATCTCCAGTCACAATCCGATGCAAAAAACCTTTTCTTGTTATCTTTGAATCAGCTGTTCCCAAGTGAAAAATCGTCTTTCAACGTGTCTCGGTTTCAGTTCATAAGGCACCCAATTTCCTTTTTTTTTTTAATTATTTCCATGGCTCTCAATCGTGCAGAAACGGCTTGTTGAGTTACTCCTAATGATTCTGCAAGCTCCTCTTGCGTTTGACTCTGATCTTCTTCGAGTAATGCCTCTATTTCTTTGTCTTCGAATTTTTTTGGCTATCCAGAGCGAGGCTTGTCTTCAACGTTGAAATCTCCTTGAAACATCGAAACCATTCCCTACATGATTTATCAGTTGGAGCAGTGTCACCATAAACTTCGACAAGCATTCGATGGGCTTCAGCTTTTCTTCCAATTAAAGCAGAAAATTAGAATCTCCCGCAAATGCTGCTTGGTTAACACAAAATTCGACATTTCAAACACAGTAAAAATCAAGTATGAAACTCAAAGCAATATAAACTGAATATTATTAGCAGATGTCTAACCTCTCTGAAAACGCCAAAATCAGTTGTCACTATGAACCATTCACAACAGACGGAGCCATCTTTTGGAAAACGGATCAAACTAATTTGTACTCCCAATATATATATATATATATATATATATATATAATTTTCATCTACTCAATTTTTATTTTTATTTTATATTTTTCATCCTATTATATTTTTATATTCGCGGGCCGCGAGGAACTGGGCTTAACGTCGCGAGCATCTA
The DNA here is from genome assembly GCF_024713525.1 of Acromyrmex echinatior. Classification (NCBI taxonomy): domain Eukaryota; kingdom Metazoa; phylum Arthropoda; class Insecta; order Hymenoptera; family Formicidae; genus Acromyrmex; species Acromyrmex echinatior. The sequence goes on from NC_141856.1 coordinate 4,038,224, forward strand.
AGCTCAAATGGCGCGGCGCGCCTGCTAAGCCATTCCCGCTCCTCGTGCGCTCGGTGGGCCGTACCTTCGACAATAGTAAGTCAAGCGGACGCGCATATTCGGCTATCTTTAAACGTTAATATCTCGTTAATTATTGCGAGTATTACAAAATGGTAGAGGATTTTTCTACTCAGTCTAGTCCACTCTACTTGCTCGGGACGAGTGGGGCCGTATATTCATGCCATCCTGTATATATTACGTACATACAAATTACGAATATTATTTAATTTAATTTTCTAAATATTCTTTATATATCTTATTTATATTATATATATTTATATTTATATTATATATCTTATTTATATTATTTATATATCTTTTTTATATTATATTAGGTGTAGTAAAAAGAAATCCATTATTATTCCAATAGATGGCTTTAGTAATCATGGCTTTAGTATCACGCGTAGACGAGATACAGATTACTAAAGCCATCTAAATAATGGATTTCTTTTTACTACACCTAATATATATATATATATAATATATTTTATCACCCCCACCCCATATCTTTCTATATTATTATACCTTTACACTATATTATTATTTACATCTAGACATTTATATATTATTATATTTAATTTATTATATATATTATATATTTTTTTATTTTTAATTATAATATAATAAATAAAATAAGTTAGCTAATTTAAACTTTTAGACTCATACTTAAAATGTAGAAAATTAAAATCTCTCTTATTTATTCTAAATTTAAATATATTTCTATATATATTTTTCTATATATCAATTTTATTTTAATACTATATCCTAATTAATTATTTTAATACAAATTACAATTTTTATATTAATTTACCTTACGCCTCTATATTTTCTTTTTAATCATAATTTTTCTAATAAATTTTAATAATGATATGCCTGGCATTAAAAGGATCTTATTGATAAAATAAATTATGTATATATTTTTATTATACTTTCATTATTTAAAACTCCTTCCTATAAATCTATCTTAACTTATATTTAATAGAATCAAACAATTTCTAAAAACTTCAAAAATTTTATGCCTCTTCTTCACATTAAAATATATAACATTATAATTATTATAATTATTTTATTATTTATAACAATTATTTTATTTTATTTTATTACATACCAATGAAATTGCATAAAACTGCAACGAACCAAAAATACATTAAAATGCAGTACATCAAAGGTGCATAAGAATTGAATTGTGGCGAAAGTGCAGAAATTTGAATTGTTCCAAAAATGCAATGTTATGAACGTGCATAAACCTGAATTGTTGAAATAATCCATTTATAGTGCATCGCATCAAATTTGTATAAAAATTGCATTGTAACAAACATGCATAATGATCCTTTGCTTCAAAAGTGCATAAAATTAGAATGATACAAAAATGCATTAAAATGCGCAAAAATTGAATAGGAAAAAAAAAACAAAAGTTCATAGAAATGAAAGTCAAGAAAATTCATAAAATGCAACCGAAATTGCATAATATTTGCATATCAGTGAAATTGCATAAAACTGCATGGATCCAAAAATGTATTAAAATACAATTCATTAAGGGGATGCTGGAGCGAAGGCTGAAGTTAATCAAGGTCGATATTACAGATTTTTATTTCCAATATAAAAGATGCTTATGCCCTCTGAGTTAATATGATCATGCAGGAAATTCGATCGCTTAATTATCAATATTTTTATTCCGTTTCTTACATTACCATCTTAGCAGGGATGTGTATTAGGGTCGATTCCACAAATGTAAAATTTATTTTGGAAAATTTTCCAATTTTAGAATTGAGAAAAAAATAAACCGTAATTGAAGTTAATCTTATATTTGTAGAATCGGACCTTAGAAATACAGTTGTATTATGTACACATGCAGTGTAGGCCGTGTTCCAATATACGAGGGCAAGGTGAAAAGTTCTCGGCCTAACCCATAGATGGTACTGCTACAAATAAATGTATTTTTAAAGTAAAAAACTTATTCTTTCAACTTCTAGGCCGAGAACTTTTCACCTTGCCCTCGTACATCACCAGTATTAAAAATCTATAATATACATAAAGTACAGTTTTTAACTTTAATAGCTATATCGATACGAAGCCGTAATAGCACATTTTCCTTACGTCCAATGTCATTTTAGGTAATTATATATATATATATTAGGTGTTGGAATTAATTCGTAGCGTTTTTAATGAAAGAATGTTATTTATTTCACATGAGCATTAAAAAATACATTAATGAAAGTACTTCCCATCACTTGTAAAACGCTACGAATTAATTCCAACACCTAATATATATATATATATATATATATATATATATATAATGAATATATCTGTACACATAAAATGAGGATTTATCAGAGAATTCGTAATTTGATTATCTTTTTAAGATGTTACGTCTGATCATCTGCATATGATTCTCGTTAGCTTTAATTTATGTTAGTTGTATGTATATTCTGATATTGAAAATATAAAAGCTATATCACTAATATCTGTATATTTGACCATAAAAAAACATATCTCTTTTTATTTTTTCAACGTAGAAAAAAGAAGATCAGTATACCTTTTTGTTACATGTAACAAAAAGAGATCAAATAGCTGCACACGTACGTGAATATGAATTAGAAATATATTTTATGTTTTGTAATGTGAGTACATCATAATGCACATAAAATATAATTCTATTATTCACTAATGTGTCTATATTATATCTGTATGAAAAGATAAGTATGAGCTAAGTATGATATAACTTCTATCTCTCTTTTATAGGCCTTCTACAATAAGTCATTAGTTACAAATCAGAAGTCAGAAGCTAAAAAATTGATCAATCACAGTCAATTTTTCTGACTTCTTAATTATGGCTGATTTATGGCTTATAATTGTAAAAGACCCATTAAACATAATAAAAAGAGATGGAATAGCTACATATGTATGTGCAATGTATTTACGTACTGACAATACATGTTACATCCTAAGTTAAAATGATATTGAGAATAAAGGAAAAAGTGCTATTACATTATACATATATACATGTACACAGTGCGACAAATATGTTCCCGGACGGGGCCTGAAAATCATAATTGAAACAACAATATGAATATTTTTTGGTTTTATTATTCAAAATATTCTCCTCTGGCTTCAATACACTTGTTATAGCGATTTAATAGTGATTCAAATGCATGTTCTAGCTCAGTTTGCGGAATTGCCTCTAGTGTCTGTGTAGAAGCTGATTGGATGATCGGAATGTCATCAAAAAAGCTTTCAATTTCAATTTCAATTTTGGGAATAATGAGAAGTCGCGGGGGGCCAAATCAGATGAATACGGTGGATGGTTTAACACAGAGACACGATTTCGAGCCAACCATTGACGGACAATCAATGAAGTGTGACTCGGTGCATTATCATGCAACAAAGACCAATTTTCTGGATTACGATATTCGGGGGAATACGATGAATTCTGCCCATCAATCGCTTTAAAACTTCGAGATAATATGCACCAGTAATTGTTTGGTCAGTTGGAACAAACTCTTTGTGGATAATATCTTTGCTATCAAAGAATGTGATGAGCATTGTCTTGATTTTTGATGGAATTTTTCGTACTTTTTTTGCTTGTGGTGAATTTTTCGACTTCCATTCCGCACTTTGACGCTTAGTTTCTGGATCATATTGAAAGCACCATGTTTCATCACCCGTAACAATTGATTTTAAGAAGTTTGGATTATTTTCTGCGGCTGCAACTATGTCTCTGGAATAATTGATTCTCGCTGATTTTTGATCGCTTCTTAATGTGTGTGGAACAAACTTCGCACAAAACAACCTTCGTTTTACCCAAATCTTCATGTAATATGGTTCGTTTCTCTACTGATATTTAAAGCCTCCTCCATCATTTTTAGTGATGCATTGCGATCGTTTGCAACAAAATCACGTATTTTTTCGATCATTTCGGGTGTTCGAACTAAAATTGGCCGTCCTGATTTTTTGTCATCTTCAAGGGTCTCTCTGCCTTCCAAAAAATATTATGCTTATGTTACTCAAAAACAGCTGTACGACCTAGCCATTGACTGCCGTAAACTTGTTGCGTCGATCAGAATGTTTCTGATGCACTTTTACCAAGTTTTGCGTTAAATTTAATCACTACTTCTTGTTCCATATTAAAATTTCTACCTCGACCAAAATCTTGTTTAACATGAACTGTCATATCTTCGTTATATGTCAAACAAAATGTATGAAACTTTGACAGATGATAGCAAAATGTTCAACCTTTAAAATACATGTTTGAACGCACAGATGTTGCCACTGGTTGCTGAGATGTGGTTCGTGTCCGAGAACATATTTGTCGCTCTGTGTATTTTTAATTTACTGCCAGAGGCGTTAATCGTGCTTTGGCTAGTTAGACAAATGTCAGAGGCGTTCATCGTGGGCTGACTATTTTTAATTTACTGTCAGAGGCGTTAATCGTGAGCTGGCTAGCTATAACAAAATGCCACAGCCGTAAATCGTGCTTTGGTTAGTTATAGACAAATGTCAGAGGCGTTCATCGTGGGCTGACTATTTTTAATTTACTGTCAGAGGCATTCGATTATCAAATTTGGTGAAATACAATTACGGAATCAACTTGTAGAATTTTGTGTCTGCAATTAAAGAAATGTGAATAGCATTGTCATGATGGAATCAAAAGTTGATTGCTTGATATGATGGAAACTAATGAAGAAAAAAAAAAGATTGAATATCAGTAAACAGCTTCTTTGAAACCTTATAACTTTTGTCTGAAACGTTTTTTCTAAAAACGTTATGTAATGGCCTTATAGCACAAGAATGGCCATAATTCAATCATAGAAGAGAACGTGAATCATAGGTCAACATATTATATTTTGGCGTACTATGCATGCCGATACAAGTATAATTCACATTCCTTTACGATTATAGTTATAGTCACCTTTATGTTCAGCTCCTAAATCTGGGATCTTTTCCCACCCTATATAATATATACGTTATACATATATATAACATACATTATACAATCAATAGTCACATGCATAATTTTCGTACGATGCTGTACATTTATGAAATGTATATAAGTATAGCATATTCAAAGCAAAATGTTTTAGCAAATGTATACACTTATAGGTCAATGCATACGTTGACTAATAGCAAATTATTAGGTGTTGGAATTAATTCGTAGCGTTTTACAAGTGATGGGAAGTACTTTCATTAATGTATTTTTTAATGCTCATGTGAAATAAATAACATTCTTTCATTAAAAAACGCTACGAATTAATTCCAACACCTAATACAATAAGTATATTTTTACTAAATACATTCTGAATGTGACTTAGATATATCTTCGGATGTAACCCTGTATTTGAAATACACAGTGGGACAAATATGTTCCCGAACACGAACCACATCTCAGCAACCAGTGCCGACATCTGTGCGTTCAAACATGCATTTTAAAGGTTGAACATTTTGCTATCATCTATCAAAGTTTCATTCATTTTGGTTGACATATAACGAAGATATGACAGTTCATGTCAAACAAGATTTTGATCGAGGTAGAAATTTTAATATGGAACAAAGAGCAGTGATTAAATTTAACGCAAAACTTGGTAAAAGTGCATCAGAAACATTCTGATCGACGCAACAAGTTTACGGCAGTCAATGGCTAGGTCGTACAGCTGTTTTTGAGTAACATAAGCATAATATTTTTTGGAAGGCAGAGAGACCCTTGAAGATGACAAAAAATCAGGACGGCCAATTTTAGTTCGAACACCCGAAATGATCGAAAAAATACGTGATTTTGTTGCAAACGATCGCAATGCATCACTAAAAATGATGGAGGAGACTTTAAATATCAGTAGAGAAACGAACCATATTACATGAAGATTTGGGTAAAACGAAGGTTGTTTTGTGCGAAGTTTGTTCCACACACATTAAGAAGCGATCAAAAATCAGCGAGAATCAATTATTCCAGAGACATAGTTGCAGCCGCAGAAAATAATCCAAACTTCTTAAAATCAATTGTTACGGGTGATGAAACATGGTGCTTTCAATATGATCCAGAAACTAAGCGTCAAAGTGCGGAATGGAAGTCGAAAAATTCACCACAAGCAAAAAAAGTACGAAAAATTCCATCAAAAATCAAGACAATGCTCATCACATTCTTTGATAGCAAAGATATTATCCACAAAGAGTTTGTTCCAACTGACCAAACAATTACTGGTGCATATTATCTCGAAGTTTTAAAGCGATTGATGGGCAGAATTCATCGTATTCCCCCGAATATCGTAATCCAGAAAATTGGTCTTTGTTGCATGATAATGCACCGAGTCACACTTCATTGATTGTCCGTCAATGGTTGGCTCGAAATCGTGTCTCTGTGTTAAATCATCCACCGTATTCATCTGATTTGGCCCCCTACGACTTCTCATTATTCCCAAAATTGAAATTGAAATTGAAAGGACGCTTTTTTGATGACATTCCGATCATCCAATCAGCTTCTACACAGGCACTAGAGGCAATTCCGCAAACTGAGCTAGAACATGCATTTGAATCACTATTGAATCGCTGTAACAAGTGTATTGAAACCAGAGGAGAATATTTTGAATAATAAAACCAAAAAATATTCATATTGTTGTTTCAATTATGATTTTCAGGCCCTGTCCGGGAACATATTTGTCACACTGTGTAGTTAGCCCACAATGAACGCCTCTGATATTGGATCTAATTAAACAAAGCGCAAAATATTATTATATCACTTGTATGATAAATAAAAGTGATATTTTCACGAATGACATAAAGATGCTAACCTTTTCCATGCTGACTTTATAGGGTACCTTCCAACAAGAAACACACATCACAATAAGCAATTTTGACCTTCTAGAGTGCCTTCCAACAAGAGACACAGTGTGACACGGTGCATCATTACAATCTTGTTCGCCAATACAAGAATGAGATACTGTATTGTACTTGCTTGAGTCGCTTGTTAGAAAGCACCCATAACCTTCTCTTACCAAAGGCAGACAATATTCTGCTACTACATTTTTTTCTATTTTGTGGACACAAAACACTATATAAATACACACACACACACACACGCACGCACGCACGCACGCACGCACGCGCACACACACACACACACACACACACATTCATCCACAAGCTATAGATAGTATATATTTTTTATGTAAAGAGAAGTTTATAATTTACAAAACCCTTTGTTTATTATTATTTTTCATTTTATTAATAAATGTATAATAATTTAAGGTATTCCCCTGTCTTTTATTGATATCACCCCTCGCATACTTTCACTTCCCTCGAATACCTGAGATCGCACGAGGTCCAGTCCCGGCTCAAAGGGAATAAGTTCCTTGATCGAAAAAGTAGGACCGACGTTCGCAATGTCCAGCGGAACAGATGTCATAGCGTCCCTTCGGACGTTGATCCATATTCCAGAACTGAAAAGGTGCGTTCGACTCACAGGTATTCGCCTCCGCGCGTATACCTGTGAGATTGAGTCTAACCGTCCTTCCACACCCTCTCCATTTTCCCTCATTGTCTCCTTGACCAAATTTTTAAGGGTTTGGACATAACAATACTAAAGAAATATAAATTTTCTATTAATTTTCATCATAATCATTTCTACTTTCTAATCCACTTTTATATATACATAATCATCTTTTTAACCTTTATTATTATACCACCATAAAACTTATTTATTTTTACTTAATTTTTTTTAATTCTATTAAAACAAAAATCAAATGAAACTAGAAAGAGAAAGAAGGGATGGAAATTGAATAGATTATAAGAATGGAGGGGGGCGGGGAGAGTTAATTAAATTTTATAATTTATATGGGAGAAGAATATGTAATAATAAATAATATAATTTTATAATTATAGTATGATAATTATATAATATATTATATATGTATAATATAATAGAATAGGATGTAGAATAGGATGAGTAATAAAAATTTTAATTTAATTCAGCTATTAGTTTTACCAAAAATATTAAAAATAAAGGCATTACTATAAACCTATACCACATATACCACATCCTGTCACTTTATAAAATGCATAAAAGAATATCTTTCCCTCAGAAATTTGTTTTTTTATATTTTTCTATATATCAATTCTATTTTAATACTGTAGGATCTCGTGGAAGACCCTAACGGAATAAATGTATCAAGGCGTAGGTTTTCAATGTGACACTCGTTAACTTAGCTCAAAAACAATAATGTCCTTTCTTACGCGTCTCTCCCCTGTGTGTCCTCGCTCTCTCGTAGGGTCGCCGCCTTAGCTCTAGCGTCCGCGCCGCTCGAAGGGGAGAGAATAGCTCTAGAGAGCGCGCGTAACTTGAATTTGCATGCAGTTGTAGAGATTAAGATTCCCACAACTCGGCCGTCCTGAAAAGGCATCTGTCCCAGATTACTACAACACAGAGGACCATGGCTTCATGTATTCAGCGCATTAACTGGTTTTCTTAAAGCCCTCGCCAGGCACCTCACGCTCAACATTGTAAGAATTGTTCGATTTAACTCGCACAAGTTTATAAGGGCCAAGGTACTTGGCGCAAAGTTTTTTGCCAGGTCCTACCTGCACTCTCTTAATCGCAACTAAGTCGTTAATCTTATATTTAGTTGGCTCGCGTCTTCTCAAATTATATGTTTTATGATTTTCATTCTGAATTTTACGAATTTGTTCTTTAGCCTGTTTTCGTAATTGATCACGATCCTGCTCGAACGTAATCGGAATTCTTCTACTGCACTTTTAACAGTTAAGTCGTTTTTTTGTTTCATTTTTACTCCAGTCAACAGTTCGAACGGAGTCATGCTTCTATGAAAAGTGGAATTTACAGTCTGTTGAATTATAGGTACATATTTATACCATTTCGTAGGATCATTTATCGCAAGCTTAGTTAAAATGGGGATAATCGTTCGATTAAGCCTTTCCACTTGTCCGTTTGCTCGCGGTAGACCAATTGTGATCATGGAATGTTTGATATCTTCTTCTTCGCAATAATTTTGAAATTCTATGGAAGAGAGGCGGTGCCTCTGTCGGTTATGATGCCAGCTGGATTTTCAAATGTTTGCATCTGCAGTTTTGTAATCACTTCCTTAGACGTCATGGATTTGGTAGGATACAACCAGCAAAACTTGATAAAGCTATCTATTACAGCTAATATGTGATTATACTTTTTGCTCGAGTCCAATGGTCCCAATGATCCAAATGATATATGTGTAGAGGCAAATCACCTTTAGTTAGTTGAGGAAATTTTGTTTACCTGCCTTTTTATTCCCCAAAATGCACGAGACACAATTTGCTATTACATTTTCAGTTTTTTTGGATAACATCGGAATATAGTACTCTTGCTTGACAGCTTCTTCGGTACGCTTCACAGAAAAGTAATCTCGACCATGAGCCATCAGAATGATTTCGCTCTGCATGTCCTGCGGTTCACGATCGTCTTTGAATTTATATAGTACATCATTACGCATCGTATAATTGTCGTATGGTTTCTCTTTTAAAATCTCTAAGATGTAGCTCCGGATCGCTTTTCTGCGCCTTCATGACTTTAATATACAATAATATTATCTTCGCTACTAATCGCCATAACCGGGTAACGGCATCTACGTGTTTCATCCTAGGACTAGCTCTATGTTCAACGATTACGTCAAATTCCTCGACCATCAAAGCCCATCTCGCAATCTTAGCGGATAACTTGACTTTACTTAGAGTTTGTTTGAAAGCTATACAATCAGTTACGATCTTAAATCGCATGCCCAAAAGATAGTGTCTGAATTTATCTAACGCTCTTATTACGGCTAAAACTTCGAGCTCGTAGCTAGTATATCTGGATTCTGTTTCTGTCATCTTGCAACTCATATAATATACCGGATATAGTTTATTATCTGGGTTCTTCTACAAGATTACCCCTAGACCATCCTTACACGCATCAGTATGTAACTCAGTTTCGAATTTAAGATTAAATATTCTTAACACCGGGCTGTTACTTAAATCCGATTTCAGCTGCTTAAATTATTCTTTTTCCTTTACATCAAATCGGAACGGATTTTCCTTTCTTAGCAAATCACTCAGAGGCTTTGCCTTAATCGCGTAAGATTCTATAAATTTTCTGAAATATCTTGATAGACCGAAAAAGCTCTGAACATCTTTTAACATACGCGGCTCTGGGAAATTCGAAACTGCCTGAATCTTCCCGAGAGAAGGGTGAATTGTACCGTTCTCTATTATGTATCCAAGGTACTCAACCCTTGGTTGCAACAATTGGCATTTACCTTTATTTATGTCGAGACCGTAATCGCTTGCGACTCGAAGAACTTAACGCAATCGTCTGATGCCCTCTTCTACATCAGGTGCAATTATTATTAAATCATCTAGATATAATAACAAAATTCCTTCGTTAACCAAAGGTCGGAAAATTTAATTTATAAATCGTTGAAAAACGGGTGGCGAATTGCACAATCCAAAAACCTTTAAGAATTGATACTGACCCTGATAAGTTGTGAACGCAATATATTTTCGACTTTGTTTCGCTACGCTCACATGAAAAAATCCGTTTTTAAAGTCTATCGTGCTGAATATGCGAGCCCCTGATAATCTATCATAATTATAATTTGATGCTCGATTACTGGAAGTGGATACTTATCCTTAATCATTATTCGATTTAGTTTTCTATAATCGACACACAGCCGATGAGAACCGTTCTTCTTTTTTACGAGTACTACAGGGCTCCCATATTCAAACGAACCCAGCTCGATGATTCCTTCGCTTACCCACTCGTTTATCTGATTTTCGATAATCTCTTTTTCTTTCAAGGGTAATCGTCGTGGAGCTTGGAATATAGGCGTCTCATCCTTCAATGTTATACTCAATTCGATTATATCAGTTGTCTTAGATTTGTTCGACTTAGTTATATTCTCGCATCATACCTTCAGCAACATTTTTAGCTTCTTTGTCAATTATTGTATCTGTACAAATTGCTTCGTCTTTTTCTGGCTGTAATTCTATTTGTGAGAGAAAAATGGAAACATTAGGCTTGGAAATTGCGATACCATCTTTATCGATCCTTACTTCGGCTTGAATTATTAGGTCAGTGCCTAAAATCACATTAACATTCAGGGCTTCGGACGGAACTACATGGAATGCTAACGGAAAATCGACATTATCTATTGTGACCGTTGATTGGAAATAACCGAGCGTCTTTACTTGACCCTATGCGATGCCTGTTAAAAGGACTCCTGATTCATGCAACTTTAATGTTTTAAAAGTTTTAAAAATATCCTCACGCATTAAAGAGAAGTGGCTACCGGTGTCTAATAATGCATACAGACTCTTTTTTTTTTATTATAACCTGCTTGAACATCCGATTCACATCGACCGCTTTAACAAGAATATTTGAAATTATCTGCGTAATGTTGGACTTATTTTTATCGGGACAATGTTTGGCTTCATGCCCAAAGTTATTACAATGAAAGCATTTTTTCCTATTATCTCTAAATTTACATTTGTCCGACCTATGTCCGCTTTCGTCACAGTTGTAGCAACGTTCTCCTGGTTTTGTTGTCTTCTTTCCCTCTTTCATCGATTTGGGGTCGTCCTTGTTTGCCTTGTTTGCTACTTCTTTCTTCGAATTATTCTTCATGGCTGTATTTCCTCGTTCTTGTATCTTCTCATATACACGAAGACAGGACCTGAGCTCGTTATAATTTTGAGCTCCATATAACATCACCTTGCTACTGCTATCCGATATACCATCGATGGTGCACTGTATCGTTGATTCGACGTCTATACCTCCTTGCAACGCTAATTCCCTCATAGTTAAGTATTCTTGAATACTCTCATCCTTCCTTAACTTTTTTTTGGCCAACTTTCGGTGGATGTCTTCACTCGCAAGCTGAATTCTTCCTTCAGAGCTGCTTTCAATTTATTCCACAGTACTCAATCCCTGCACAAACGTTTTAGCGACACCCTTTAGGGACTTGCGGTCAAAAACCAATTTTTGAATGTCATTCCACTGAAACAGAGTGGCTAACTCCTCAAAATCTGAAATCCATCTTTCAATCGTATAGTAGTCGTTCCCATCGAATAGACGGATAGTATCTTCAACATCTTTGAAATTGAAAGTAATGTTCGTACTCTTTTGTCGTCCCCTTCTTGACAAATCTCGTTCGCCGGCCTCGGAGTCAGTGCTACTAGTAGCCAATGACGGAGTATTTATTTTGTCGCCTGCTCGCTGATCTTCCGCTAATTTTTCATCGACTCGTTCAGCGCCTCCTTGCTGTAACTCATCGGGCTCCTCTTCCGACTTTTCCTCGGTTTCTACATCGTCGTCATGCGCACGTGGCATTCTCAACGTTCTAATGTTTACGAGCGCTCGTGTAATTCTCTGTCGCAGTTCTTCTTTGGCGCCGACGTAGCTCAAGCCAAGGATATTACATATAAATGTCAGATCACCAATCGAGAAAATGGCAGAGTATTCTAACTTTGCACGAAATTCGACTGAAACATCGTCGAAATTGAAACTACAGAAATTACGTAGTTGGTTGCGACTAGTGCGATCTCCGTCTTTTTCGAATATAAATTTATACAGCGCGTATACGGCTGGGCGCGACGACGTTCGTATCTTATCAGTGATTGACTTAATCTTTCGTAGCGTCTCCATATTTATCACTAATGCCCAATCGTCTTCAGTTTTCCCTACAAACAAAATGGCCAATACTCACGCTCGTCAGCCTTCTCGAATGTTCCTCTACCAACTTCCCACCAAGATGACAGACTATTTCCCGTATCCTCTTTCTCCCTTTCTTCTCGTCTTTCCTCTTCGTTGCGTCTTTCTCTTTTCGTCTCTCTCGTCTTTCGTCTTCGTCTTATCCTTTTCGTCCAACTTCTTTCGTCTTTTCGTCTAATCTTTCTTCTTTCGTCTTTCGTTTCGTCTTTCTCATCGTTATTTCCACGTAGTGTCGTCGTCGTTGTTCACTACTTGGCGTCGTTTTCCTCGTGCAGAGCGTCGTTCCTCGTACCTCGTGCAGAGCGTCGTTCGTCGTTCTCGTGCAGAGCGTCGTTCGTCGTTTTCGTGCAGAGCGTTGTTCCTCGTACCTCGTGTAGAGCGTCGTTCATCGTTCTCGTCACCGTCAAAACCTAGCTCGATCCCGGACGAACCCCCAAATTATGTAGGATCTCGTGGAAGACCCTAACGGAATAAATGTATCGAGGCGTAGGTTTTCAATGTGACACTCGTTAACTTAGCTCAAAAACAATAATGTCCTTTCTCACGCGTCTCTCCCCTCGCTCAGTCTCTGCGTCCTCTCGTGGGGTCGCCGCTTTAGCTCTAGCGTCCGCGCCGCTCGAAGGGGAGAAAATAGCTCTAGAGAGCACGCGTAACTTGAATTCGCAGCAATTGTAGAGATTAAGATCCCCACAATACTATATCCTAATTAATTATTTTATTACAAATTACAATTTTTATATTAATTTACCTTACCCCTCTATATTTTTTTTTCAATCATAATTTTTCTATAATAAATTTTAATAATGATATGCCTGACATTAAAAGGATTATTTTGATGAAATAAATTATGTATATTTTTATTACTTTCATTATTTAAAACTCTTTCCTATAAATCTCTCTTAACTTATATTTAACAAAATCAAACTATTTCTAAAAACTTCAAAAATTTGTATGCCTCTTCTTTACATTAAAATATATATAATATTATTATAATTATTTTATAATTTATAACAATTATTTAATTATTTTTTTATTGCATAGCAGTGAAATTGCATAAAACTGCATCGGTCTAAAAATGCGTTAAAATGCAGTAGATCAAAGGTACATAAGTATTGCACTGTGTCGAACGTGCATAATCTGAATTGTTGCTAAATTGCACTTAAAGTGTCATCGCATCAAATTTATATAAAAATTGCACCCCAACAAACATAAATAAAAATCCATCACCTCAAAAGTGCATAAAATTAGAACGATCCAAAAATGCATTAAAATGCGCAAAATTGCATAAGGACACAAATAAAACTGAAAGTTAAGAAAATTCATAAAATGCATCTCATCATGAAATTGCATAATAATTGCATAGCAGTGAAATTGCATAAAACTGAATTGATTAAAAATTGCATAATAACTGCATAGCAGTGTAATTGCAGAAAACTACATCCAAAATGAATTAAAATGCAATACATCAAGGTGCATTAGAATTGTTTTTTGACGTGCATAAACTTGAATTGTTTTTAAAAGATGCATTTAAAGTGCATCGTATCAAATCGTATGTGTAATGCTCTAATCTTCCCAGTATTCGAAAAATGGAGAATTTTGGATTCGGGAATGACCATACGAATTGCTAAATCATCATTGTCGAATCCAAAATTCAAATTTTTCGGATACTGGGGAGATTATATATATCATACAGGTAACACATCACGAATCAGATATATGTTTATATTACAATGCATAAGTTCATACATTAATAAACATGTCAACAAATACAAATAAATATTTTATATTATTTATTGTTATATTATATTATACAATAATTATTACACATTAATGTAATATATAACATAGTATAAAATATATATCGATTTCTTTAAAGCTAACTTCTCTTTACATAAATTGCTCAGGTATATAATAAAAATATGAGAAAATATGAAAAAAATCTATACTTTAAAGGTGGACGCAAATGAAAGCACTTTATATCTCAAATAAAAAGTAAAATGTATATACAGAATAATGAAAATTATAATTTATTTAGAAACAATTATACATAATCGTCTTTTATCGATCACATTTATCATTACTTGTAACAATTATGCTTTTTGCGCACCGTTAAGATTATATTAAACAGCGACAGAACATATTTGCAGAGGATATCGTTGTCTTGGAAGTAATATATAATATAGTATATGTAAAAACTAAATTTGAGGTATACTAATAATTATCAAAGTTGTACATGTTAAAATAATGCATGTATATACGTATTTTAAACTCATGTATTTATCTCAATAATACGAGGGGTATCCAGAAAATAAGTTCCGTTTGTATTATACGTTTAGTAAGGTCGATGTATGAGCGAGCTGGCAACACAGCATTGAAGAGGGGAAGCTACCGAATAGAATGAGCGGTGTTCGGCGTCAGTAGCTCGTGAAACACGGTCAGGAGAGGTTATCAAAATGGAGTCCTCCACTTCGCGTCCCGCCACCTCCATTCCGATTCCTTCTCGAGTTGTTTTGCGCGGCATCATTCAGTTTCTTTTTGCTCAAGATTTTAAATCCCTTTGGTGTGTCCCTTCTTCACGACAATGCTCGGCCGCACGTCGCTGCTTCAACAACTGCACTTTTGAATTAGTTTAGTTGGGATGTTTTGACCCACCCACCGTATAGCCCGGATCTAGCACCATCGGCGTACCATCTTTTTACGAAACTGAAGGAGTCCTTGGCCGGAAAACGCTTCCAAAGCGACGAGGAAGTTCAGACAGCTGTAACTAACTGGACTAAAGAACTGGCGGGAAGTTTCTATGCAGAAGGGATTTCGAAGCTTGTTTCCAGATATACAAAATGTATTGAGATTGACGGGAATTATGTAGAAAAAGACTAGAAGTTGTCAAGTATTATCCATGTAAATTTTAGATTTTTTCAATAAAAACTTTATTTGTAAAAAAAACGAAACTTATTTTCTGGATATCCCTCGTAAAATAATAATTTTTTAACACTTCATTGCATTCATATGGATTGCTAATGCTAAATCAAATTGATGCTAAAATAATGTCCGTATCTTTCCGAAAAATTAGCTTTGTACTCTAAAACTCAAATAAAATTTCTTTAGGTAATGTCGTTGTTCATATAAATTAATATAACAAATTCACAAACGTTAAACTAAAATTTAGTGATATATAATACTATTAATAATAAATTGTTAATGATAAACGATAATGTTTCAATACTATATGTAATATATTATTAATGAACAAAATAAAGGATAATTAAATTTTATCTACAAAATAATTTTCATACTTACTAGATCACATATCGATACATTATACTCTTAAGGACGGGTACGATTGCGATCCCTGATGAATTTGTCTATAGCTGGATTTTCCTTTATTATTGTTCCTATCATTCCATGATCAATGTATTCCATTGTGTTTTTTCTGCATTGGGGTACTTTGTATCCCAAACATAGTATGAAGCCAATAAACAAGCTATTGATTTGCAAACAGATGGCTGAAAAATTTTCATTCTAATCTCAACTTTCACGTTTTGAAATTATTTTTGCTATTATACGTTATTATGAGAAAGGTATGTGATTAATATAATTTAATAAAATTTATGTATTATCATGAATGTCTCTTTCCTCTTTATGATACACGTAGCCGAGATCGCTGAGAAAGTATTTTTGGTCGCTAGAAACAAACGACTATAGAAACAAGGACAGAGTCTAAAGGATAAATTCGCTGTTTCGCTCGACGGAATCAGCCGGGCGTGTCCGTACGGATCCTCACCGATTACAATCAGAGCTTCTATCTTTTTTGTTTTTTCTGTGTCTCGCTGTATTGAGACGATGGAAAATAAAAGAATCTTTTTGAGCCGATTTCTGAAATGCTGTCTACTTTTCTTTTACAATCGCTTAACTCTCAACGACATTAGATCGCGCGCGGACGTGCATCTCAGAAACGTCGCAATATAAGAAGTATGCTGCGGCCACACATTCCAGGAAATTATTATTAAAATATTTTTCTTCTTATATAATTGTTTATGTTATTTCCTTAATAATAATGATTGAACATCATATTAATAAGTAAATGCAATTTACTGAATGTAATGTATTTTTACAATATATTATAATATTACTTTATTATTTTTATGACATACATTTGATTTCTTTCAAAAAGCTACTGATCACGCTTTTATGCAGAATGTAATATAAAATTTTACTTTACTGCGTCATACATCTGATCATCTGTTTGTATTATTTTTTAGCGGAATAAACCTGGAGAATGCACTTAAAAGACGCATCAATAATAGAACGAAAAAGATAATAGAGATTTTTTGCAATAACGTGCAGATGAACGCTAAAATCTTTTTTTAATTAGTCGCTAAGAACAAGATAACGTGAACATGGTTCACAATTCTTTTTTCCTAGAACAAAAACATAAAAAATAAAAATATTTTGTATGCATGTGTGTATATATATTATTAGGAAATCGCTTTAACGATACGTTATCGCCGACCACAGATGGCGCTTCTAACAGCACGTTCATCTTCCGCGTGCTTGATTCATCAAGGAACAGTTCAAGAATTCCCTGCGTCGCGATCCCTCCTCAACATATATATATGTACATGCATACGTACATAAAATTTTTCACTGTCATGTTTTTGTTCTACAGAAAAAGTTACATGATCGATATCTTTAGCGTTCACCGTATCTGGATAAATGGTATTGCAAAAACTCCCTAATATGGAATGTTATTGTTTATTATAATTATTATGTTGCACTTATTGTATTAATGTCAATTGTATTGTAAAATGTGTGTGTGTGTGTGTGTGGGCGCGCGCGCGCGCGCGCATACTTACATACAGATACAATATTATTATTGATTCTTTGCATGTATACAAGGTGTTTTATTTTAATTGATGCACTAAAATATCTTTAGAATAAACATGGGATTGAAAAAGGTAAAAGTTGTATGATCTGTATAAGGGGGACGAGTAATAGTAAAATTAATTTTTGAAAAATTATTTTTTTAAAGTTGATATTAAGTTGATTATTATTAAGTTGATGTCTCCCTACAGATCATACTTTTGTCTGAAATCTTCCATGTCTTATTCTAAACATTTTAGTGCGCCGATTAAAATGAAACACTCTGTATATATAAATATGCAAAGAATCAATAATAATAGGAACATAATAATAATGTCCTTCTGTGTGTACGTATACTTGTGTGTATACGCACATACACGCACACAGATAGAGATGGAAAGTTAATATTAATAAACGAAATAAAGGATAATTAAATTTTATTCACAAAATAATTTTCACAATTACTTAGATCACGATACATTCGATACATTGTACGCTTAAGGACGGGTACGATTGCTGATGAATTTGTCTATAGCTGGACTTTCCTTTATTATTGTTCCCATCATTTCATGATCAATTTATTCCATTGTGTTTTTGTATGCATTGGGGTACTTTATATCCCAAACATAGTATGAAGCCAATAAACAAGTTACTGATTTGTAAACAAATGGCTGAAAAATTTTCATTCTAATCTCATCTGCGACAATATAGGCTGCACCAATACCTCCCTCCATTGTGAACAGAACTAGTCGAGGTGAATCGCCTTCCACAGTCATTAAATTTTGTGTAGAAGACATAGCCTGATAGAAAAAGGAAATTAAAATTATTATTTTCTGAAGAATGGAATTTCTATATTAATTAATAGATATGAAAATACATACCTCTTTCACAAGAAACAAAGGGGTATTTTTTTTAAATTTCTTGTTTGTCACAGATTCGTAGAGTCTAAGTACGGCCTGGGCTTTACCTAATTCATTCTGCTCAATGTCAAAATGCTCAATGTCTTAGGATTTCAATCATAATATTTACTTTTTTGATGAAGGCTTCTGTAGCTCCTTCCTCCTTCCATTTTTTTATATTAATGCAGAATTCAAACAGAATCTATATAGAAAAAAAGGATTATTTTATATTTTTCTATTTACTTACAATTAATTGTTATGTTATCAGTAAGTATAAGAAACACATTTAAATCTTACCAAAGTATCGAATTTGAGATGTGGGTACTTTTCAAGAAACCATTTCAGAAATCCTCTTCGCATCATTCTGAATGCATTTTTTCCGTTCATGAAAGGTATCTTTAAATAACCGTCGCACATGAGGAGTGTCACCTTTGATCCTTTTTTAACTCCTTTAAAACATTCTTTATGTTAGTTTGTATTTGCTGTTGAAATCATTTATATTTATGTACTATTTTTATTTCATGTCCTATTCTTTAACAATTTGAACAATTCATTTAAAAATCACTATTTCACTAATAGTTGCTGATATTTAATCAATCTGAATATTCAGCAAAAACCGCCAATTCCAAATAATGTCGAATATTCGGTGCATCTCTAATGCAGATTACAGATTACCATAAAATAATATCTTACTTGTACATCAGATTTATCTAATGCTAAATTGTTTGTTGTATCTGCCTGTTCCTGAATAATAAAAGGAATGTCGTTGATATTCTTCTCCATAATATATTCAGATTCTAAATTCTGTGTACAATTCATTGTACTGCTTGTAATAACAACAGGAAGAGATGTTGAAAAAGCAGGGTTAAGATCTATCAATAACACTGTAACATCACTTACAGTAGAAATTTCATCTTCTTCTTCAATGTTGCAAAGCCTACTTTTCCCTGGAATAGCTTTTTGCAGTACAATTCCTTTTCTCTTCATCATATTATCGAGAATATTGTCCGAGGCACAGGCTTTGGCCAAAGCTTGGCGTAAGCATTCTGCATCATAAATGGTTTAGAAATTTCACACACTTGTATCGTTCACCAATTATGCAATAAACCTTGCGTTTTATGATAGACTACACTAGAACAATTACGATACAAAGAATTTTTAAGCACGAAAGTCTTTTTCTTGTTCTTAATCCAATATGGCTCCTGGTTCCAGCCAATTTCGGAGACAAACACGCATCCGCCAAGCGATCTCATGAACGATTGTTCACGTTATCTTCTTCTTAGCGACTAATTAAAAAAAGGATTTTAGCGTTCATCGTATCTGCACGTTATTGCACAAAATCTCTATTATTTTTTTCGTTCTATTATTAATGCATCTTTTAAGTGCATTCTCCAGGTTTATTCCGCTAAAAAATAATACAAACAGATGATCAGATGTATGACGCAGTAAAGTAAAATTTGCTGATCAGTAGCTTTTTGAAAGAAATCGAATGTATCATAAAAATAATAAAGTAATAGTATATTGTAAAAATACATTACATTCAGTAAAACGACGTTTGACGACCGTTTGATCGCGCGTGGACATGCATCTCAGAAGTGTCGCAATATAAGAAATATGCTATGACCACATCCAGCAAATTATCATTAAAATATTTTCTTTCCTATATAATTGTTATTTCCTTAATAATGGTGATTGAACATCATTAATAAATAAATTTTACTGAATGTAATGTAATTTATAATAAAATATTACTTTATTATTTTTATGATACGTTCCGTTTCATTCAAAGAACCATTGACTACGCTTTGTGTCAAGAATATATAATAATTTACCGCGTCATACATCTATTATTTTTTCTATTATTTTTTAGTGGAATATACCCGGAAAATGTACTTAAAAGACGCATTAATAATAGAACTTCAAAGATAGAGTTTTTGCAATAACGTGTATCCAAATACGGTGAACGCTAAAATCCTTTTCTTAATTAGTTGCTACGAAAAAGGTAACGTGAACATGATATCGACTATGTATCTTTTTCCCTAGGGCAAAAACGTGAAAAGTAAAATTTTTTTATATGTGTGTATGTACATGAGTAGGTATAGATCGGTTCTAGATCACTATGTGTTAGTGTATATACGTATATGCGGTATGTATGAATATGTGTGCGTACGCGCGCGCGATGGGGGGCGAGGGGGAAATTCATTATAAGACTTGCGTGGTGTATGGGGGGCGAGGGGGAAGTTCGTTATAAGACTTGGGGTTTGAGGGAGAGGGGCTGATATCACAGAACGAGAGAACCGAAGGGAGGGGGTGTGACGTTACTGGGCGAGAGGACCGCAGGAAGAGATTGCGTTACCAGGGCCTATGGTAGAGGGAGGCAATGACCGCCATGTTATTCTCTCTTTTCCACCCTTTATAAGATGCAATTTTCTTCCTCTAACTCGTTTTGGCTCTATACTTAGCATCTTACTCATGTTCTCTCTCTTTCTCCTGTTGCAATTCCATATTTACCACATTATTCGTGCGTTCTCTTTCTCCCGTTGCAATCCTATACCTACCACCTTACTCATGCTCTCTTGCTTCCTCTCGTTGCAGTCCCAAACCTACCATATTATTCGCGTTCTCTCTTCTTCTAGTCATATTCTATCTCATGTTCTCTTTTCTTTTTGCTCACAATTTTTTAAATAAATATGATATTTGTTTTACGATTTTTTGATATGACTTAGCAATAATTTTAATTAAGCAACTAATATAATAATATTTAATAGTAATGTAATACAAATAGCTGAGTATTCTTAATTATCAAACCATTATAAACTATTAGAGTAGCGATCGAACACTTATTGTATTACGTCGTACTACTGAATAGCTATCATATTATTAATTAATTCTAAATAACTTTAGAGAAAAAAATTCTTTGCACTCGCGGTAAAGAGAAACAGGAATGTGCAGGTTTCAAAGTTGAGTGATAAATAGATGATGTCATAGAAGCGAAAAACATATATTAGGATTGTAGAGAAAACCCAGAAAGAAATAGAGATTAGAATTATAATTTTTTATCATTCAATTTTTATTTTAATAATTTGATTAACTTATTTGAGGAAAAATTGCGCGCCTTCTTATCTATAACTATATATAATACTAAACCGCTGAATAGAGGCAGGGAAAAAAAGACTGAAAGTAATTAAAAAATTTAGTAATATTTAAGTATCATATTATATATATTTTTTAATAAAATATTAATTTATTTCTTACTTTAAATGTAACGCAGTGTGTACAATTTCATCTGAAGCGCACATTACTAATTCATACTACATGATTGAAGTTTCATCATAAACTTCACGCAATCTTTTAATGCACACATACGTTTATTATTAATACAATTTTGACGTATAGTAGTCACAAATTGTTGAAATGTATTCTCTCGCACGCGATTTTATTATTAGGTGTTGGAATTAATTCGTAGCGTTTTACAAGAGATGGCACAAGCAGTACACTATTTCGTTGTTACCTATAGTTCTGTATACATTGTAAACATCTATCATAGGACGTCATTTGCCGTACATAACCTTTCTTGAAATCATAAATAACAATACTGTATAATTCATTGAATATGTCAAAATTTGTGCCAGATAAAGTGTTTTTGCGGGGAGTTTTGCTTCATTACTTTAATATGAACAAAAGTGCAGCTGAAGCTCATCGTATTTTAGTGGATGTGTATAGTGAACATGCTCTGGCTGAGCAAACGTGTAGGAAGTGGTTTGCACGTTTTAAAGCTGGTGATTTCGACTTGGATGACAAGGAGCGACCTGGTCAGCCGAAAAAATTTGAAGATAACGATTTGCAGGCACTGCTCAATGAAAACTCATGTCAAACACTTAAAGAATTATCTACGTCATTGGAAGTTGACTTCTCAACAATAGGAAAACGTCTTAAAAGTTTGGGCATGATCCAGAAGGAAGGACATTGGGTCCCATATGAATTGAAACCAAGGGATATTGAGAGACGTTTTCTCACGTGCGAACTGCTGCTTCAACGGCAGAAAAGAAAAGGTTTTTTGCATCGGATTGTTACCGGTGACGAAAAGTGGATCCATTATGACAATCCAAAGCGCAGAAAGTCATGGGTTAAGCCCGGCGAACCATCAACATCAGTGGCAAAGCCCAATATCCATGGCTCAAAGCTCCTGCTCTGTATTTGGTGGGATCAGAAGGGTGTCATATACTACGAACTGCTAAAACCGCATGAAACCGTTACTGGAGATCTCTACCGACGGCAACTGATGCGCTTGAGCCGTGCATTGAAGCAAAAACGGTCGGAATACTTCGAAAGACACGATAAAGTCATCTTGCTGCACGACAATGCTCGCCCACACGTTGCAAAACCGGTAAAAACATACCTGGAAACACTTAAATGGGAAGTGCTACCGCACCCGCCGTATTCTCCTGATATTGCACCTAGCGACTACCACTTGTTTCGATCATTAGCTCATAGCTTGTGCGAGCAGAAGTTCACATCTTACGAAGATTGTACAAAATGGTTCGATTCCTGGATTTCATCTAAAGATGAACAGTTCTTCCGACGCGGTATTCATTCACTACCCGAAAGATGGTCAAAAGTAGTAGAAAGTGATGGGAAGTACTTTCATTAATGTATTTTTTAATGCTCATGTGAAATAAATAACATTCTTTCATTTAAAAAACGCTACGAATTAATTCCAACACCTAATAAAAAGATATGATATTTATTTTACGGTTTTTATGTTGCGATTTTACAACAGAATGATACAAGCACAATTTTAATAATACAATATTTTAATGGTATAAGTTGATCAACCAAACGCGCTTTCTTATTAAATACTTTAATATCATGAAGATAAATGAAGAAAGATTTATCTAATATTTAATGCAGCATGTACAATATAATTTGAATCATAGATCATATTCTATAATAAAATTTTTATCATAAATTTTGTGCAAAGTGTTTGCATCGCGTTTATTAGTAATATAATTTTGTTTTAAAAATGATACAAAATATTTGAATTTTTCACTAACACCGTACGTACATTGACTTAGTTTATAGTACGCATACTCGACACATTGCTCGAGCTCAAATAAGAAGAGTATGGTTATTGGTTTCATGTACAAGCATGTATCATACAATGACAATTTTATGTTTTTGGTATCACATACTTTAACAAGTTCTATATTCAGATCTTGAATAGATGATGATGATGATGGGACAGTTGACTGCATTGATCGCTCAATATTTGAACGTCTCTCGATGGACGCCTTCCACGTAGCATGAGGCAGGATTATATGGTTGCCTCGGTTATCGCAGATCGCAATTTCTACATGAGACGTAGATCTCACGACGATCTCGATGTCCAACTTATACGCTGTCAATGTCAATGCATATCTCCTTATCAAGATATAAGGCATGTAGCGAGGTTTCGAAGATGTATAAGAAGATGTGCTGTAGAAAATAGAAAACATGTAAATAGATCTTAGAAAAATACATAACGTATAAAATATATAAGCAAAATTTATAAATATTGAATAAACTTATTGTCTTTCGTACGCTTCATTCTGTTAAATTGGAACATAATAGTTCATTTTCAAGGGTAGTGTACTTTGATACAATAGAAGCAATCTGCTCTATGTAGTAGGAACGATCCATAGAGCTGATATAATAAGACTTATGTATTATAAGTCCCTTTTTTTAGATCATAGTGATCACCACCACAAATTTTTAGGAGCTTCACATTCCTCTGAATCCTATTTGCGTATTGAATCAACTGACTGAATCAGTAATGTCTCCATAAGTCTCACTAAAGTGCTCCATTTCACATTTTCCTTCAATATATCCAAGTTATCACTGAAAATTATTATTTTTACATCAAAAGTTATTTCAATTTCTTCAATAGTAATACTAGACGGGTTCTAACCCATGGAGCTAAAGGGGAGCGCGGGGCGCAAGAGGTACTCGTAAGAGCGGAGGGTACTCGTAGACGCGGAGAGAAAGGAGGAAGGTCTCGGCGCTATCGATGTTTACGTAAACATAAGATCCCGGTCGAATGATTATGTAAACATGACATTTCGCTATGCGTCCCTTATTTTTTTCGCCGCCCTGCCGCCGCCTTCCTCAAAAATGCATCGGTAACAAAGACTTGCATACACTTACCGCATATACTTACCATTTCTCTTCCTCTTATATTTAGTTATCTTTCTCGCCGTGTTGTCGCTCCCGTTGTATGTTCTTCGCATGCAAATATATTTTATCATATTTTTATTCAATGATTTAAACAGAGAGAACGTTTAATACGGTTGTAACTGTCTGAGCGTGAAGATGCGCGTGATATGATAGCGCTACGATAATAAGAAAGGAATAAATAATATCATACACCTACATAAATAATTTAAATATGCCTTTACTTTTATATATAACATAATTTTACAATATATAATTCTTATTACATAGTTCTTACAATATTTATAAGCAGGAACTTAATTTAATTTAATTTAATTTAATTAATTTCAAATCGCATTTTAAGCACCTGCTTCCGATTAGCAATAAAATGTACATTTACTTTTCACACTGTTTACAATATTATCTAAATAAACTATTAACTCACATTCTAGATTTGATTTTTTATTATAAATTTTGCGCAAAAAATCTACAGCATCACATTTATCGATGATACAATTTTCATCTAAAAGTATTACAAAATATTTAAATTTTTTAAAAACAGAAAGACAAAGGGTTACGAGCCTAAAATAATCATTATAATTATTAATAAATTTTTAAAATCGTTATCGTTAATAAATAAAACATGTCATCTATTATAGTTAAAATATAAACTTTAATTTGCCGGTAACAAACAAAACAAAACAAACATTTCGATCCCTGTTGGATCATTATCAATGTAAACAAAAACGATAGAAATATTACATATTTAGCCATACAAAAATCAAAGTTCGCTCTCGATCGCATCATTAATAATTAAACTCGCTTAATTTAGAATAAATGTTGCAGGAATGTTGTAATCGAAAAACATGTATTCTTCTTCATTGTGTTGATATGTACGAGGGCAAATCATATAATAAGTATTCGTGTTTCAAGACAGGCGACGTTGCTGATGCAAGTTGGCATCGTGTACTACCATCTTTCAAACAATACCATATAAAATTTCAGAGTGATTCATGCAATAATCTTGATTTGACAGCAATTCGTAGTGTTTGATGTTTTCCGATACAATGAAAAAAGAGCAATATCGATCCGTGATTCGTTTCTTATTTTTGAAAAGCGTGTAAAGAAATAAAAACAAAGTTGGGTGCCGTCTATGGTCTCTTCACTATCTATAACAACCGTCAGATATTGGTTCAACGAATTCAAACGTGGTTGTTCGTTTGTTTTTGATGAGGAGCGCCCAGGTCGCCCAGCAGACGTGGTTACTGAGGAAATCGTTGAAAAAGTCCACGACATGATTCTCGCTGATCGCCGCTGAAAGTGCATGAAGTAGCAAAGGCTGTAGGCGTGTCGTACGGCATTCAATATTTTGCTTGGGATAACTTGGGAATGAAAAAGCTGTCGGCCCGATGGGTGCCGCGATTGCTCACAATGCACCGGCTCACTCCTCCGCAGTCGCCACAGCTAAATTGGTCGAATTGCGCTACGAATTGCTATCGCATCCATCGTACTCTCCGGATTTGGCCTCTGTGACTTCTTGTTTCCAAACTTGAAAAAATGGCTCGGTGGAAAGAAATTCACGTGACCTCTTCGAATGAGGTCATCGCCGAAACAGAGGCCTATTTTGCAGAGTTCGACAAATCGTATTTTTCTGAGGGGTTAAAAAAATGGCAGAAGCGTTGGGAAAAGTGTATCCTTCTAAAAGAGGATTACGTTGAAAAATAAAAAAAATTTTTGTGAAAAATTTGCGTCTTCATTACTAACACGGGTACTTATTGATTTGCCCTCGTAGAAATATAACTTGTTTCTGTTAAAAAGTATAAATATAATATAAAATTGTAATCGGAATAAATAATCAAGTTTAATAAGAGAAATACAAGCTAAGAAGCAAGGAATACAAATAAAAATAAAAAAGTAAAAAAGTTATCTAATATTATGCGAAGTGTACATTAAAGTCATTTAAACGAATTGCAATTGTGTGAATAGTCATAAATTATATATCTTTAATTTAGTAACAGCTAAATCAAATGAGAATAAATACCTTCTATTGCGTGTCAATATAATTAATATAAACGTCGTCTATTCTTAGGCAATGCGATGAGATTGAAAAAATAGTCATTACTCTAAGATGCTTAGAGACAATATGAAATCCACATATTAAGACAAGAAGGTTGAAGTGATAAACTAGAAAGGAAGGGGAATATAAGAGGGAGAAAATAAAGTAGGGAAGATAAATGGGGATGTAAAAGGAAAAAGAATGCTGTTAAGAAGAAGAAAGAGATTTAATAATCTGTGAGTAAGTTTCTGGTAACGATTCAGTATCATTCTTTTTATTAAAACCTTGTTTCTGTCTTTTAATGTGAATCATTTCTGATACTAAAATTTTCTTATTAAACGAAGACTCGCAATCCAAAATTTTCGCTTCGTTCCATCTAAAATTGTGGTCGAAATTGATACGATGATCAGTTATAACAGTAGAATCAGCATTCTTTTTAATATCAGAGATATGTTTGTGTAATCTCGTACTTAATTTTCTTTTTGTCTGACCAACATATCTCATAATCGTCACAAGAAATCTTATTAATTTGACATGCTTATAAATAAACTTTACTAAGAAATATATGTATGAAATAATATATGCATATGTTGTATATGCTACAAATCGTATAAAAAAAATTCTATAATTAGATAAATAAATTTTAGTTCCATTAATTAAGGAAATGAAATCTTATAATCGATCAAAGTCGATCTTATTATCTAAATATTTCAATATGAATTTATACAAGTACACTAGACAACTTTATAAACCGTGCAATAAAGTCCTTTCCAATCTTGAAACGTAACTATGGCTAGAATTATAATAGTATTAATAGTATTATAAAATGTTTATTATAATTGTGTGTTCATACATGTCCTCTTAAAAAACAATGTTTACTCACCAGTTGTTAACTTTTAATATTATTTAAAGTAAATTATTCACATTCTATAATAGAAGCTTTATCATAAATTTTGTGAAAAGTACTTACAATACTGAATTTACTGATAATACAACTTTTGGCATAAAAAATTATTTAATTTCTTCACTCATACATTTACATATTGACACAGTTCAAAGTATACGTGCTCCACGCAATTTTTCAGTTCAAACATGAAAAACACAGTTAACGGCTTCATATACATACAGACATGCACTAAGTTATGACAATTTTGCATTATATGCAACGCGTATTCGGATTTTCCAGTGAGGACAAAGCATACAAAAAGCTTGACAAAGATCCAACTAATACAATCGCGCAGAACACCAAGATCCTGGTGGAAAAAAGCAACATTCCTAGTAAAATCAAATCAATATTAAGACCTACGAATCCTCTCCCACCAAGACTATACGGACTACCAAAAGTATACAAACCAAACATCCCCCTCAAACCGATTGTCAATGCTATATACTCCCCGACGTACAACTTATCCCGCTTCCTATCACAAACACTACAACCTCACTGGAAAATCCGAATCACACATACCTAACTCAACGGCTTCATACAAAAGATCTAAAAAATCCGACTACATTCCACAGATCTGCTTGTAAGTTTCGACGTAGAATCCCTTTTTATACAAATCCCAATAAAAGACACACTAAATATAATAAAGGCCTCACATAAAGTTCCCTCCGACCTCATCTCGCTAATAGAACACTGCTTAATAACCACTTACTTCTCCTGTAACAACCAATTTTATGAACAAACTTCAGGAATGGCAATGGGCTCTCTTATTTCTCTTGTAATCGCCAACATCTTCATGGAGCATTTTGAGAAAGAGACTCTCAGGAAAACACTAAAAAAAACCAAAAATTTAATTCCGTTATGTGGACGACACATTCGTGATATGGAGACACGGCAGAGTCGAACTCCGTAAATTCTTTATTTTCCTCAACAATCAACATCCAAATATCCACTTCACTATAGACATAAAGGAAAACGGAAAACTCTCCTTCCTAGATGTTCTTGTCTCTAAGAAACAGTACCTTAGACCAGGGCCTCCAAACTGTTCCATAGTTTTGCTTCATCAGTATTTGTGACGCCTCCTGAGATATATTCCCCGGTAAACTGGAACTAAATGGCTAAATATGGCTGAATATGGCGTTCATCGTTTTATACACACACACACGCGCGCGCACGTACGCACACACATATGTAAATAAAATTAAAGCAAAATAATTATTTTTCATTACAATACTTTATTAAAAAATATATATATCATTTTATTAAAATAGTATATATGTATTTTTTTTCAACATATATACATATATATATATATATTAGGTGTTGGAATTAATTCGTAGCGTTTTTTAATGAAAGAATGTTATTTATTTCACATGAGCATTAAAAAATATATTAATGAAAGTACTTCCCATCACTTGTAAAACGCTACGAATTAATTCCAACACCTAATATTTTTTTTTTTTGTTCGATTATTAGATATCGAATTATCGATATCGAAATAATTTCAATGAATAATGTTCTCAAATTTCATATACATTACAATGTATGCTGGGTTTAAAGGAATTTAAAAAGATGCTAATTTCTATTCAAAAGAATAAGGAAATCTATTTTTTTTCTTCGAATACATTCTTTTAGCCGCGTCATACATAAAATTGACATCATGTTCTATTTCTGTTTTTCTAGTTAATATTTTGTTGATAAATGTACACCATTGTAAAATAAATTGTTTTGCAGTTATATCTATAATAATATTGCATACAATAGGACAATGTATTATGGATAGCGAAAATGTTTCATTGTTTAGAATATTTTTTAATTTTTCCACTTGTATCTCATAACAAAACTGAGGAAAATGTAATTCTGCCACGTCTAATGCATGTTGAACACATTCCAAAATACAATTATGTTTTATAATTTGGAAACATTCTTCACATTCCATAATACATTTTTCTTTTTCAATCATTGCTATTATCTTTTGTGCATCTACATATTGTTAGTGATTGCATCCGGTATAGCTGCATCAGTTTATTCGGTATCCTTTTGATTTGTTTCTGATTCCATTACAATGTTACTAGCATGACATATTCTTAACAATGATAGTGATGTGCCTTCTTTGCTTTCCTCATAGTTTGTGATGATGTACAATGATTTGATATTAAATTTATGGTTACAAGTGTTTTAAATGCCGCAGAGAATTGGATAGGGGTCGGATTATTATTCCTAAGCCCGTTATCTCTGATTTTGCTGAAGGAATTTTCTACCATATCTTGATTAATATGTTTTAAGTTAAATGAGGAAAATCTAGACTTTTGCAGCACATACCATAAATATTTTGCGCTTTGAATAGTCCAGATCCAATTTACTAAGCATTTTGGTGAATTTCTTCGGATAGCTTGATGTTTTGTTCTTCTCAACAAATTTCATCTGACAGAGTTTATTACATGCGTCTGTCCAAAAGTGTGTGTGGTCACTTGTATTATAGCAGTAATAATACTAGTAAGTCCTAACAATATTTATTAATATATAATTTCTTTTCCTTATTTATAAATAAGTACATAATAAAGTATAAAGTAAATATTAGTATAATAATAAAATAATAATAATATAAGTAATATAAGTATAGTAATAAAATAAATAATATATTTTACCTTATCCTTTATTTCTATTGAAAAAGACAAAAAGCTTATCAAAGAAAAGTATTGTATTGGATGCTATGCTAGCATTTTGTAAGTGCATCATGCCTTTTTTATTCATAACATCTGCAATAAAATTTATATTCTAATAGTACAAATATAAAATGTATAAAAATATTTTACAATATATAAATTATTATATTTTTATTATTTAAGTAACATGTATTTATTTATTTATTTATTTTTTATTAATTTATTTATTATTTGCTTATTTATTATTTATATTTATTTATTTATTTATTTATAATAATATATTTTACCTTGGTTTAAAGCCAACATCTATAAAATTTGCTATCATGTGACTCACTTGGGTAACATATTTGATCTTCATTTTAGATATCATATTTGGATAAATATGTTTAGGCATCTGCCGCTGTCACAAAAATGAATATTTGTCCATTTCGTATACAGTAATGATATCATCCCATGATATAAATTGTTCACTATTCTTTTTTGCATTTTTATTGACAAGTAAATCCTTGGTTAATAGATTATTACGTACACGTAGCTTTTTGCAGGTGCACGTAGTCATAAAATGGAATAATTTCTTGATTCTCTACAAGGAATGTATTTTCTACAAAGAATGTATTTTCTACAAAAAAAAAAGAAAACTTACATTAAATTTTGTTTATAACGAAAGGCAAATTATTATAATAACAATCTATAATTAATAAGATTATATACGTATGTATGTGGGGTGAAAAGTAACCTCCTTGGGAATGAAAAAAATTTTTTTCTTATGCAGAATCTCGCCCAAAATATGGCGTGTTCGCTCAGTACTAATCTTTGTAGCATCTGCTAGCTCGCGCACCTTCACTTTCCGGTCAGCCAACACCATTTCATGTATTTTTTTGACATTTTCCTCGGTAACCGCATCGGAGGGCCTGCCGCTGCGGACTTCATCGGTAGTGGAGTTGCGGCCACCACGAAACTCTCGAAACCAATATTTGACGGTGTAATCTGACGGAGTATTAGCCACATAATATTTATCCAACTTTTCTTTTGTTTCCTTCGCCGTTTTGCCTCTCAAAAAATAATGTTTTATGAGAGAACGAAAATCGTTTTCGCAAACACGTCAACAACAATCAGCTCTCAAAACAAAACTAAGGGCAGTATCGCACTGCCACTTGGCATGTCTGCCTAAATATGAACGGACTACAAGGCACCATAAACTTTTTTGCAGTAGTGGCGCATTCTGGCGGTCAAGGAGGTTACTTTTCACCCCATCTAGTATATGTATTAGGTGTACAAAAAAGTTCTGAGCTTTAGATTTAATACAACCGAAATAACAATAAATTGTGAAGATATATAAAATTTAAAATCTTCCCGCCCTTTTGCGGTTTTAAAGCGTTAACATTTGGCCTTCTAAAATGCCATACGGTTTGGCGTTTGATGCACATAACCTCAAAAATCAGTAGTGTTCACGATGGCAATAAAAGAGCATATTCGATTTTCCATCCACTTCGCGTTTCATCTGAAAAAAAATGCTGCTGAAGCCACTGCAATGATTTGTGCTGCATATGGAGAGAACGCTGTAAGTCATGCTACATGTAAAAGACGGTATCAAAAGTTTCGCCAAGGAGATTTCAGTCTTAAAGATGAATCGCGTGCTGGACGCCCTGAAAAGATTGAAACGGACGAATTGCAAGCACTGCTGGATATAAACTCTGCGCAAACTGAAAAAGAGCTTGCAGAACAGCTTGGCGTTACGCAGCAAGCCATTTCCGTACGATATTTTACAAAATTTTACAAAAAAAAACTCAGAACTTTTTTGTACACCTAATATATACATATACATTTATATATACATATATATAACATCTACTGACTAAGATTCATATGTTTTTCATATCGTAAACAATTAGCTTTTTGGATCAATGAATTAATAGCTACATTTGTGGCTCCTTGATCACACACGGTGGCCACTGATTTGAATCCACATTTTATAAGAATCATCAACCAATTTTTAATGCATCTTACAAACTGTGCTGTATTTGTTGTGTTTTCAACAAAATCCATATCCAATACATGTGATTACCCGAAGCAAAATATCGCATAGCAAACATTATTGCATGATCTGCAATTTTCCTTGTGCGTTTCTTGCC
The DNA here is from genome assembly GCF_024713525.1 of Acromyrmex echinatior. Classification (NCBI taxonomy): domain Eukaryota; kingdom Metazoa; phylum Arthropoda; class Insecta; order Hymenoptera; family Formicidae; genus Acromyrmex; species Acromyrmex echinatior. The sequence continues at coordinate 4,070,732 of NC_141856.1, forward strand.
TCAATCTTCAAATCCGATAATCTTATCTGTTTTGGCATCGTAATTCATAGCAGGTTGTATAGTTACTTTATCCCAAATCAACACACAGTAGAATTCTATGTTTTTGACTTTTTTTGTACCTAATTGGAGATATTTAATAATAATAGAATTACAACCGGAAGTTAAAGGAATACATCTAAGTTGAGTATCTAAAGTAGTAGCAGAAGGACATGATAGAAAGTTATATGCATATCGAGATCTGCGATAAATTGCAATGCAAAACATTTTTTCTGCTATTGTATATCGTCTTGTCTGTTATTAAAAAATTTTTACAAATAATTATTTATACAAATAATATATTAATAGAGTTAATTAACATATCAGGTGTACAAGTATGAAATGCGGATTTTTTTTTCAAAAAAAAACACGTTAAAATACTTTGAATAAATTACTTTTTATCATTCTCCGAATTTAACGTGTTTTTTTGAAAAAAAATCCGCATTTCATACTTGTACACCTGATAAAAGGTAATATAATATATTTGAAATAAAACCGAGCCTTGTTTAAAAGTTATAAATAGTTGTAATAGAATACGAAATAGAAAACAATAGATTTTACATGGCGCAAAATATGGAAATGTATATTTCATGTATGTAAAGATCGAATGTGTTGTTATCTCGTGTGAATATTAACATCTTACTTACTATCTTTAAATGATTCAGTATCATTTCGACCTGTGTACAAATATATGATATTCGTTCAGCTCTAAGACAACAACTGCATTCAAAAAAATTATATTATAGTTGTTTCTATCATCGTAAAATAGTCACTGCCATGAAAATGTCAACGTTTTCACTCACATGCAAAAAAAACCTGGCCACTAAGTTTTTTCACAAATTTTTAATATATTCAAATAGCAATAATTCGTTAAAAAATCATCGTAGCGAGATGTTTAAAAAAGCCTTTTAAAGCTTGAAATCTCTACTTTCCAGATCGGATTTTTAAAAAAGTCGTACTGATATTATGTGAAGTTACACAAATATAAATAAAGATGCATAAATTCTCAAAATTTTTTATAAAATTTACGAAGTTCCACGACTCTAATTAAAAATTTCGCACAAGTGGGGTTAACAGCTTTCGAAAGAGTGAATCTTTACCTTTAATTGCTTTTTTATAGACCTTTGTACAATTTTTTTTTATGGAGTCATTCAACGTTGAAGCAAAAATGACCGTTGTTCAATAAGTTGGCGAAAAAAAATTGTACAGATGTTTATAAAAAAAGGTATAAAAAAATAAACTGAAGGTAAAGATTTACACTTTCGATTGCTGTAAATCGCATTTTTGAGTGATCTTTACTTCACGCCATAGACATTTGTAAAATTTAGTGGTTAGGTTTTTTTTAGATGCGTGCGTGCGTGCATACGTGCGTGCGTGAGAAAAATAAAAACATCTGTTTAAATATCTAATCAAATAAATAAAACTCGTGAAAACTAAAAATATTTGATGAAAAATCTAAATCTTTGATTTTAGTTTTGATTTGCCAATATCGATATATTTTAATAAGTTCTTCAACTTTTTGCTCCCAGTCTATTTCTCAGCTTATTTCACATGATCTTAAGCTAAATGTTGCAACTTATTCCAAATGATCTTAAGCCAAATGATGGAAACATTTTTTCGATATATTGCAGAACTTGCTGGACAACTATGTAATTTTGAAAGAAAAATACACATTTTTTGTGTTGGGAGTTGAGTATCTGCTTTAAATTTTATATTCAAAATTCTCCACCACTTATGAGCTGGCATATCTTTTATAATTGATGCAGTGAACATAATCTTCGGATAAAATTCAATTATCTCTCTTATTTTAAATAACATTAGACCAGTTAAATATTCAGGATGATTTTTCAACTTTCAGCTTCATTCTTCAATTCAATTGGTAACGGATTTTTTAAAAATAAAAAATAAAGCATGGTTTATAATAGATTTCGTAATCGTAATATTTTGAAAACATATTAATAAATTTTCTTTAAATTCCTAGGTTCTAACCAAATTAATACATATTGAATGTTTATAGTTACTTGAAAGTCTATTGTGAAGCGGGATTAAGTACATTGCGGGATTTAGTGCATTGCATTAAGGGGATGCTGGAGTGATCTGTTTTATCATTAAATTTTAAAAATGCCTTTCTCGTAACTGTGTTTATGGATTGAAAAATCCTTCTCCACAATTAAAGTATCGACAACAACGCAAATCGCCAGCTACATTTGAATACGAAAAACGAAAGAAAATTAAAGACTTACAGTTTTGTCGGCTTCTGTCAACACATCACAATATGTGTTGCATATAAGAGTTTCAGATCTTGTACGTTCATAAAAAGTAGCTGGCGAATTGCGGAAAACCTAAACGAACAATCCTATGCTTTTAGAAACGCGGTAAGAGTTTTAGTATAAGAGAAAGACGTATACAAAAATTTCGTTTGTATATTACGAGTGAAATTGACGTGAAGCCATGAAACTAAGCAGTATTTTAGTTCCGCGATATTCCGACAGCGGCGCTGTCATGAAAAGTGCGTCACTGAACCATAGAAATGATCTGAATTATCGACCTACTCAGGCATATCAATAAACGTGCCCTGGTCAAAGTTTTTTCTTTTGAGAGAAAAAATAATAAAATAAATATGATATTAATTATTTCAATTTTGTTGAAATAATTTCTTCCTAAACAAGAAACATATTATTTACATATGAATACAAATGAAAATAATTATTTTAATTACACTGTTCTGTCTTTTACATACATTTTATTTAGTAAATTATTGATGCATATATATAAAATAACATATAATATATATATATATATGTGTGTACGATGTGTGTGTGTGTGTGTGTGTGTGTGTATGTACAACACATGTCTAAACTTTATTTACTGAACAAGATACAAAAAGAGCATAAAGAACCACACCACAGGTTATAATTTGTGATATTTACTTATTATTATATTAATTAAAACATTAAACGTTTCGGCCACAATCTGGCCATCTTCAGTAATACAATAGTCTTCATAAACCGCAAAAATACATTTAGTTGAAATTAAATTCAACAGTCCGTTGTTGTAATAAAAATAACATGTTCTTTTTAGTGTGAAGATGCTTCATACAAAATGTTATAACGCCCATAGTCATATCAAGAAGTGTAGAACAAGAATTTCCAGATTCTGATTAAATTAAAATTATATGTCATTAATTTCTCCTAGTCGAATGTAAAGAAATATAATCGTTACCTGTTTTACAGCCAAAAAGCGAAGAATATCAAATGACACTTTCACACAATAAGACTTTCTTCATGACATTATGTGTTGTTGTTTGTTATATCGCGTATTATACCACTATTTATACGCCTGAGTCAAAAAATTAAGTCAATAAATTATGACATTATGTGGAACAAAGAAATAGATAGAATTAGCAAAAAAATTTTTTATTTGCGGGCCAAGCATATCCGCCAGGAAATCAATAGTATCAATTATAATATTAAACAAATTGTGTTGCCTGAGATGGATGGGGGTACTTCGTTTGCACCTTTAAAAATTGAGAATGTTTTAACGAAAGTTACGAATTCGGAAAAAATTCATTCAACACACAACATTAATATTGCTCCGGACGGTTTTAATGAAATATTTAATATATGTAACACTAATGAAAAATGGCTGTAAAATCTTAGTAACATTATGATATCGGAAAAAGCAAAAATTGTATTACAACTAGGCCAACATTTCAATTTATCAAACAATATGGTTAACAAGAACAACATTACACAAGAATTTATAAAGCACGTAGAATACAGTCTTTTTAAAGCCGACGACGAAACGCGAAATTATGTCAGAAATGAATCCATCCGTATCATGAAATCAATTAAGAAATGTGATATTAAATCTTTTGAGAACATTGTTTTGCAAGAGGGTGTAAGGGAGGTCAAACGATTCATCTCAGAAAATCCGGAATTATTGATTACTGGAGCGGACAAAGGAAATACCACTGTAATTATGTGTCGGAATAGTTACAAAGAAAAAATGTTTGAGAATCTCAACGATCGCACTACGTACGAATTAATGAAAAATGATCCTACAAATAAAATAACTGCGGGGATTGTGAATTTACTGAAGTTTTGGAAGAATAAAGGTTATATCGATTCAAGTTTATACAAAAAATTGCATGTTTCGGACGGTGAACTCCCGAGACTGCCAAAGATCCATAAAGAAGGTCACCTCTAAGATTAATCGTTAGTTGCATTAACAGCGCTTTTTATCCACTGGCGACCTTCCTAAAAGACATTATTGACAAGAATAACATAACAAATTTCAGTAAATTTCACGTAAAAAATAGTCTAGATTTGGTACATAAACTTAACGGCAAGGTAATCGATGATGATTTCAATATTGTATCCTTTGATGTAGTCTCTATGTACGAACATTTCGACTGAATTAGTTGTAAAAAGTATTGAGCGTAGATGGGAACTTATTGGATGCAAGACTTCGATTCCTCTGCAAGAGTTCATCAGGGCAATCACAATCATTATTGATTCTACATTTTTCATCTTTGACAAAAAAATTTTTAAATAAATTACCATGGGTTCTCCTTTGTCTCCGATACTGGCAAATATTGTTTTACAAGATTTAGAACACGAAATTATTACCAAGAATAACATTAAGGCATCGTTTTATTTTCGTTACGTGGATGACATTGTATTAGCGGTACATGAGGAAAAGGTTGAGGAAGTTTTAGAATTATTTAATTCATATCACGAAAGGCTTAAATTCACCGTTGACCGTGGCGATAAAAATGGCATAAATTTCCTAGATGTTAAATTAATTGAACAAGAAGGAAACATCATCTTTGATATGTACAAAAAACCTACCAATTCTGGGAGGTATTTAAATTATTATTCCAATCATCCGTTAACACACAAAAGGGGAGTTATTATTGGGCAATTGGACAGAATTCTATTTTTGTCCCATCCTAAATTTCAGGAAAAAAACATCACGGAACTAATTCGCATTCTTTTAAGTAACGGTTATCCTTTAAAGTTTATATTTGCAACAATAAAAAATAGAATTAAGACATTACAAAATAGAAGTAAAAAATGTAATAAAGAAATTGATTCTAATGTTAATTCAAAGAAATTTCTTGTGGTGCCGTATTTGAGCAAAGTGTCGGAAAAGTTCAAAAAACTCTCATATGTTCATGATTTTAACATAGCGTATAAACCCATGAATAAAATGAATGCATTTATTAAGACGGGGAAAGATTCTTTGTCCAGGGATGACCAATGTGGAGTTGTCTACAAAATCGATTGTTTAAATTGTGAATCGTCGTATGTAGGCCAAACAAAAAGAAAATTAAAGACTCGGATAAAAGAACATAAAGCGGATTTAAAAAAATCACCTTCCGAAGTTTCACGTCACCGTTTGAACGAGATGCATGAGTTAGATTGGGAAAACATAAAAGTTTTAGACAAGGAACAATCTTTAATAAAAAGAAGAATTTCCGAAATGATACACATAAAAAGACAAATAAGAGGTATCAATAAACAAAGTGACACGGAAAGTCTGCCAGATATTTATTTTCCTTTTCTTAAGTAAGATTTCTTTTTCTTTTCAATAATAACTCTAGAAATTTCTAATTTGTTTGACTCAGGCATATAAATAGTGGTATACGCGATATAACAAACAACAACACATAATGTCACGAAGAAAGTCTTATTGTGTGAAAGTGTCATTTGATATTCTTCGCTCAGTTTTTTGGCTGTAAAACAGGTAATGATTATATTTCTTTACATTCGACTAGGAGAAATTAATGACATATAATTTTAATTTAATCAGAATCTGGAAATTCTTGTTCTACACTTCTTGATATGACTATGGGCGTTATAACATTTTGTATGAAGCATCTTCACACTAAAAAGAACATGTTATTTTTATTACAACAACGGACTGTTGAATTTAATTTCAACTAAATGTATTTTTGCGGTTTATGAAGACTATTGTATTACTGAAGATGGCCAGATTGTGGCCGAAACGTTTAATGTTTTAATTAATATAATAATAAGTAAATATCACAAATTATAACCTGTGGTGTGGTTCTTTATGCTCTTTTTGTATCTTGTTTTTTAAATTGATAACCACGTGAATTTTTAACTTTTATTTACTGAATTATTTACACATGCATATATCAAGGTTCGGAACGCGATGTTTGTTTCGGTTGAGCTTCTTTTCTGCTCGGATATCGAAACGACAAGCGGCAATCTCGTAGCAGACGTAGCATACAAATGGAATTTTCGAATACTCATTGCTTTTATATTAAAATTCGTTTCTGCAGACATAGTATTATTCTCTGAGGTTTTCTGTAAATCGCCAGCTACTTATTTTAAACGTGCAAGGTCTGAAATTATTGTATATAGCACATTTTTTATTCGACTCGGATGTCGAAATGTCGACTTAGTAAGAAGCGCCATTCCTCTTATCGCGCACAAGCGAAGTATCGCTATTTAATTACAGAAATGGATTGAATCATTGTATAAACCAGCAATATATTATCAGTTGGAAACGCTATAATAATAATATATTTTTATATATATAGAAATATATATCAGGATCGTTGTTTAGAAAAGGAATCATGCGTCCTTGCTGCATCAGCGATGATGCCAGAATGGATAGAAATCATATTTTTGAATTGCAGAACGAATTATTGAAACAGAAGAGTGAGACAAAAACAAAAAAGGATAGAAACTTCGATTGTAATCGGTGAGACTCCGCACGCCGAACTGGACTTGTCGAACGAAACAGCGAGTCTATCCTTCAGAGTCTCTCTCTCTCTCTCTCTCTCTCTCTCTCTCTCTCTCTCTCTCTCTTCCCCCTCTCTCTCTCCTCTCCTCTCCTCTCCCTCCTGTCTCTCTACGGTCGCTTGTTTCTAGCGACCGAAAATGCTTTCTGGAAAATTTCGATCGCTCAATGTATATAATCAAGAGGAGAAGGAACGTTATAGATAACATATAAGTTTTAATAAATTATGCTAATCCTATATATCCCTCCAATTTATGTATAATAGCAAAAATAATTTCAAAACACGATAATTTATGAGATATTGATATTTCTATGATTTTCCATGAGCATTATATATTTCCACGTTCATAGAAATGATTTGCAAGATCTCAGCGTGATCTCACGCGTAAGATGCGAGATATGAATGTTAGAGATCTCATGATCAATTCCTTTTTTTTCATAATTTCTTTATTTTTAAATAAGTGACATTATTAACAAACATATATTACAGGCTAAACATATTTTTATTTCATTATTGAAAGGAAGGAAAGTGGGTGCCGCATGCATTAAGTGAAAAAAACAAAAATGATCGTCTTGAGAAGTGTTTGAATCTGTATAATAAACAGCATAGAAAATCTTTCTTGTGGAAAATCGTGACTGGTGATGAAAAGTAGATTTTTTACGATAATCCTAAAAAGAGAAAACATTATGTGGATCCAGGACAACCTACTACATCAACGCCAAAACGCAACATCCACAGCAATAAAGTTATGCTATGCATCTGGTGGGACATGAAGGGTGTGCTATATTACGAACTGCTCCATCCGAATGAAACGGTTAACAGTGATCGCTACAGTCAACAATTGATCCGTTTAAATCAAAAAATCGAACGAAATCGTCCATTTACTGACAAAGGAAAACGTCCTGTGAAATTGCTTCATGATAACGCTAGACTCATGTTGGTAAACTTGTAAAGGAAATGTTGCTAGCTCTTGGTTGGGAAGTTCTGCCGCACCCGGCGTATAGCCCAGACATAGCCCCTTCTGATTATCATTTATTCCGGTCAATGCAAAATGCCTTGTCCGGTGTACACTTTCGAGCATTTGAAGAAGTGCGAAAATAGATGGATAATTTTATCGCATCGAAAGACGAAACTTTCTTCGCTTCTAGTATTCGCAAGCTGGCCGAAAGATGGCTAAAGGTCATAGATAATGATGGAGATTATTTTGATAATTAAGTGTGTTTTCGTTTCTAAATAAATAAATTTCATTAAAAACGCTTTAAAACTTATTTGTATCTAATAAAACTCATTTCTGCACTCATAATATTGTTCTTTAAAGTTTTCTGTAAATCGCCAGCAAGGTCTAAAATTATTGTATACAGCACATTTTTGACTCGAATGTCGAAACGACAAGCGGTAATCGTAGCAGACGTAGCATATAAATGAAATTTTCGAATACTCTTTGCTGTTATACTAAAGCTCGTAACTCGTTTCTGCAAGCATAGTATTGTTCGCGCGCAAAGTAGCTATTCAACTACAGAAATGGATTGAACCATTGTAAATAAACCAGCAATATATTATCAGCCGGAAACGCCATAATAATATATTTTTGTATATATAGAAATATATATCAGGATCGTTGTTTAGAGAAGGAATCGTGCGTCCTTGCTGCATCGACGATGATACCAGAATCGATAGAAATCACATTCTTGAATTGCAGAACGAATTATTGAAACAGAAGACGACAGAGTACGACAGAGTGAGACAGAGAAAAAACAAAAAAGGATAGAAACTCCGATTGTAATTGGTAAGATTCCGCACGCCGGGCTCGTCGAACGAAACAGCGAGTCTATCCTTCAGAGTCTCTCTCTCTCTCTCTCTCTCTCTCTTCCCCCTCTCTCTCTCCTCTCCTCTCCTCTCCCTCTTGTCTCTCTACGGTCGCTTATTTCTAGCGACCGAAAATTCTTTCTAGAAAATTTCGGCCGTTCAACATGTATAATTAAGAGGAGAAGGAACATTATAGATAACATATAAGTTTTAATAAATTATGCTAATTCTATATCCCTCCAATTTATGTATAATAGCAAAAATAATTTCAAAACACGATAATTTACGAGATATTGATATTTCCATGATTTTCCACGAGCGTTATATACAACGTTCATAGAAGTGATTTGCATGACCTCGGCGTGGTCTCACGCGTATGATGCGAGATCTGAATGTTAGAGATCCCATGATCAATTCCTCTTTTTTTTTCATAATTTTTTTATTTTTAAATAAGTGACATTATTAACAAACATATATTACAGGCTAAACATATTTTTATTTAATTATTGAAATTATATGTGTATTTCTAAAAGTTTTAATTTACCTTCAGAAAAAATCAAAAAAAAAATCATGTTTCTGTAATAATGTTACGTCAATCAGTACTTTCTGTGAAATGTTTTTTTTATAATTATCACCCGAATGAAAATTCTGATAATCAATCAAATTACAAAAATGCAATTAATATAATTATAAGGATGATGTCAATATAATTTTATAATTAACAAATCAAAAAGCCTTTATATGTGCCTTTATATGCAATATACAAATAATTTTTTATTTATCTATTAAAGTGATTCGGTATTCTTCCTATAGTTATTGGAATACATGTTAAATTTTGGATCGACTTTTGAAGCATCGCCTTCTTTCCCCCCGCCGCCGCCGTTCAATGCTCGACGGCTGAGCTGCATCGGATCGCGCGCAGATGTGTACCTCAGGAGCGTTGCACTAAGAAATATGTTCCGTACCTTATAGCAAATTATTAATCTTTTACTTTCCTTAGCCTTCTGTGATGTCTTCCTTATTCAATATGCCTTCTTTATTCACATGTTGAATAAAGAAGACATCACGGAGTTATTGAAGTTGAGTCATTCCAGTTTAAAATTACGCATCTCGTTCTATATCGACTCTTATTAGTCTTAAATTGATATTGTCAGTATTCTATATTAAAAGATATTACTTTGTGACACATAAGTGTGGTCAGTAGCTCTTTGAAAGAAAATCGAATATATCAATATAATATATAAAAATAATAAAATAAATATTTTAAAAGTACATAATATTTAGTAAAATGTATATACTTATTAATGTTCAATCACTATTATTAAGAAAATAACAATTATGGAGGAAGGAAAATATTTTTATGATAATTTTTATGCTAAAATGTTGTCATGATAATTTTCATGTTGGAAGGTATGATAGCAGCATATATCTTGTATTGTGACGCTCCTGAGATGCACGTCCGCGTGCGATCCAGCGGTTCAGCCGTCAACTGTTGAGCGGTTGTAAAGGAAAAATAGGCAGCACTTCCGAAATTGGGCTCGAAATGTGTAACTAGTTCTGTGCACACTGAAGTAC
>NC_141856.1:9505170-9580170 GCF_024713525.1 Acromyrmex echinatior
CTAACCTAACCTAACCTAACCTAACCTAACCTAACCTAACCTAACCTAACCTAACCTAACCTAACCTAACCTAACCTAACCTAACCTAACCTAACCTAACCTAACCTAACCTAACCTAACCTAACCTAACCTAACCTAACCTAACCTAACCTAACCTAACCTAACCTAACCTAACCTAACCTAACCTAACCTAACCTAACCTAACCTAACCTAACCTAACCTAACCTAACCTAACCTAACCTAACCTAACCTAACCTAACCTAACCTAACCTAACCTAACCTAACCTAACCTAACCTAACCTAACCTAACCTAACCTAACCTAACCTAACCTAACCTAACCTAACCTAACCTAACCTAACTCTAACCTAACCTAACCTAACCTAACCTAACCTAACCTAACCTAACCTAACCTAACCTAACCTAACCTAACCTAACCTAACCTAACCTAACCTAACCTAACCTAACCTAACCTAACCTAATCTAACCTAACCTAACCTAACCTAACCTAACCTAACCTAACCTAACCTAACCTAACCTAACCTAACCTAACCTAACCTAACCTAACCTAACCTAACCTAACCTAACCTAACCTAACCTAACCTAACCTAACCTAACCTAACCTAACCTAACCTAACCTAACCTAACCTAACCTAACCTAACCTAACCTAACCTAACCTAACCTAACCTAACCTAACCTAACCTAACCTAACCGAACCTAACCTAACCTAACCTAACCTAACCTAACCTAACCTAACCTAACCTAACCTAACCTAACCTAACCTAACCTAACCTAACCTAACCTAACCTAACCTAACCTAACCTAACCTAACCTAACCTAACCTAACCTAACCTAACCTAACCTAACCTAACCTAACCTAACCTAACCTAACCTAACCTAACCTAACCTAACCTAACCTAACCTAACCTAACCTAACCTAACCTAACCTAACCTAACCTAACCTAACCTAACCTAACCTAACCTAACCTAACCTAACCTAACCTAACCTAACTCTAACCTTCGAAGACCTGACCCCGTGCCAATCACTTCGCCGACCTAACCAAATCCGTAGTTCTCGACCTAACCAAAACTTAGGAAAATAGTGGAACTAACCAAAAGTCCCCAATTTTCAAATGGATGTAACCAAAAATCCCCTATTTTCTAGTGGAACTAACCAAAAGTCCCCAATTTTCAAATGGATGTAACCAAAAGTCCCCAATTTTCAAATGGATGTAACCAAAAATCCCCTATTTTCTAGTGGAACTAACCAAAAGTCCCCATTTTTCAAATGGATGTAACCAAAAATCCCCTATTTTCTCGTGGAACTAACCAAAAGTCCCCTAATTTCTATTGGATGTAAAGTCACCTAATTTCTAGTGGATGTAACCAAAAGTCCCTAATTCTTTCCGATATAACCCAAACTCCCCAAATTTTGATGTCTACAGTTTGGATTTTTTCGTCACTGTCATTCTTTGTCAGTATGTGTGGAACTTAGAAAAAAAAAAAAAAAAAAAAAAAAAATTTCAAAAATTTGTCCAAAATTCATGGGTCCAAAATCCTTTTCTCGACATTCTGAGTCGTCTGGCATGGTCAAATTTTGATCGATTTTTCCTATTTTTTGAACGGGACTTAGAAAATATTCGCCGATAACACTGCTTCCAAGAGTACACAGCCTGAACGAAAAGAGATAGCGGAATGGTCCAAACGGCATTCGAAACGGCTTTTTAAACCGAACAACATTGTCTCAGTCACCGAGGCTCTAAGTCTATCCGTTAAAAGAAAATTCCGGAACGGATGTAGGTATTCAAAAAATTCCAACTGATGAGCACGGATCATGACTAGTACTTCTGGAATCCAAAAAAAAAAAAAAAAAAAAAATTAAAATTCCTTCGCAACACGAAGGAACCTAACCTGATCCCGTACCAGTCACTCCGATCTAACCGACACCCGATGGTCCCCGAACTGACCGAAGTATCGATAAATGGTGGAAATAAAAAAAAAATCCCCATTTTTCCAGACCTAACCCAAATTTTATAGACTTCTATAATACGAATTTATTTGACACTCATTTTTCCTTCATTTTGGAGGGTGTAGGACTTAGAAAAAAAAAGTTTGAAAAAAAAAAAAAAAATTTCAAAAAAAAAAAAAAAATTCAAATTCTTAAAGTTGGTCCTACATGCCTATTTCGTCGCTCTGTACGTTGTCGAGACACTTTCATTTTTGAGTGGGACTGAAAAATTTCAAAATTTTGAAAAATCAGAAATTTAATTTTCGTAGGTGGGGGTATCGATGTATCTCGACGAGAGGAACAACTTTGTTCCTCATAACTACCCCCCTCCGGTGACCCCCCACCCACCCCTCAAACGACCCTTTTAATGTTTTGTCAACTTTACAAAAAGTCCACAGCCCAAACGGTGACAGATACGACAAAATTGTATAGAACATTTTCGTCTTCTCTCAGGGCCTATTATATGGGAAAAATGCGAAACTTTTGAAATTCCGACATTTTATTTTTTTGTGACTTCAGAGCCCTCTATCTACGAAACCGTGAATCCTAGGGCAAAATTGTGTACCACCTTTTGTGTTTGGCCCATCGAGATCTATGAGATAGCATCCTTGAAATTTTCAAATTGCGACATTTTTGATCCTATCCCCACCTAAAAAAAAGTCCCCAGGCCAAGGGGGGGCTGGAGGGGGGGATCCATACCAGGGGAAGGTAGACCCAAGTGAGTACTATATGGAAAAAATCTAATCTCAAATTCGCAAGTTGTACTAACCCCTATACCTAACCTAACCTAACCTAACTCTAACCTTCGAATCGAAGACCTGACCCCGTGCCAATCACTTCGCCGACCTAACCAAATCCGTAGTTCTCGACCTAACCAAAACTTAGGAAAATAGTGGAACTAACCAAAAGTCCCCAATTTTCAAATGGATGTAACCAAAAATCCCCTATTTTCTAGTGGAACTAACCAAAAGTCCCCAATTTTCAAATGGATGTAACCAAAAGTCCCCAATTTTCAAATGGATGTAACCAAAAATCCCCTATTTTCTAGTGGAACTAACCAAAAGTCCCCATTTTTCAAATGGATGTAACCAAAAATCCCCTATTTTCTCGTGGAACTAACCAAAAGTCCCCTAATTTCTATTGGATGTAACCAAAAGTCACCTAATTTCTAGTGGATGTAACCAAAAGTCCCTAATTCTTTCCGATATAACCCAAACTCCCCAAATTTTGATGTCTACAGTTTGGATTTTTTCGTCACTGTCATTCTTTGTCAGTATGTGTGGAACTTAGAAAAAAAAAAAAAAAAAAAAAAAAAAATTTCAAAAATTTGTCCAAAATTCATGGGTCCAAAATCCTTTTCTCGACATTCTGAGTCGTCTGGCATGGTCAAATTTTGATCGATTTTTCCTATTTTTTGAACGGGACTTAGAAAATATTCGCCGATAACACTGCTTCCAAGAGTACACAGCCTGAACGAAAAGAGATAGCGGAATGGTCCAAACGGCATTCGAAACGGCTTTTTAAACCGAACAACATTGTCTCAGTCACCGAGGCTCTAAGTCTATCCGTTAAAAGAAAATTCCGGAACGGATGTAGGTATTCAAAAAATTCCAACTGATGAGCACGGATCATGACTAGTACTTCTGGAATCCGTAATAAAAAAAAAAAAAAAAAAAAAAAAATTAAAATTCCTTCGCAACACGAAGGAACCTAACCTGATCCCGTACCAGTCACTCCGATCTAACCGACACCCGATGGTCCCCGAACTGACCGAAGTATCGATAAATGGTGGAAATAAAAAAAAAATCCCCATTTTTCCAGACCTAACCCAAATTTTATAGACTTCTATAATACGAATTTATTTGACACTCATTTTTCCTTCATTTTGGAGGGTGTAGGACTTAGAAAAAAAAAGTTTGAAAAAAAAAAAAAAAATTTCAAAAAAAAAAAAAAAATTCAAATTCTTAAAGTTGGTCCTACATGCCTATTTCGTCGCTCTGTACGTTGTCGAGACACTTTCATTTTTGAGTGGGACTGAAAAATTTCAAAATTTTGAAAAATCAGAAATTTAATTTTCGTAGGTGGGGGTATCGATGTATCTCGACGAGAGGAACAACTTTGTTCCTCATAACTACCCCCCTCCGGTGACCCCCCACCCCTCAAACGACCCTTTTAATGTTTTGTCAACTTTACAAAAAGTCCACAGCCCAAACGGTGACAGATACGACAAAATTGTATAGAACATTTTCGTCTTCTCTCAGGGCCTATTATATGGGAAAAATGCGAAACTTTTGAAATTCCGACATTTTTATTTTTTTTGTGACTTCAGAGCCCTCTATCTACGAAACCGTGAATCCTAGGGCAAAATTGTGTACCACCTTTTGTGTTTGGCCCATCGAGATCTATGAGATAGCATCCTTGAAATTTTCAAATTGCGACATTTTTGATCCTATCCCCACCTAAAAAAAAGTCCCCAGGCCAAGGGGGGGCTGGAGGGGGGGATCCATACCAGGGGAAGGTAGACCCAAGTGAGTACTATATGGAAAAAATCTAATCTCAAATTCGCAAGTTGTACTAACCCCTATACCTAACCTAACCTAACCTAACTCTAACCTTCGAAGACCTGACCCCGTGCCAATCACTTCGCCGACCTAACCAAATCCGTAGTTCTCGACCTAACCAAAACTTAGGAAAATAGTGGAACTAACCAAAAGTCCCCAATTTTCAAATGGATGTAACCAAAAATCCCCTATTTTCTAGTGGAACTAACCAAAAGTCCCCAATTTTCAAATGGATGTAACCAAAAGTCCCCAATTTTCAAATGGATGTAACCAAAAATCCCCTATTTTCTAGTGGAACTAACCAAAAGTCCCCATTTTTCAAATGGATGTAACCAAAAATCCCCTATTTTCTCGTGGAACTAACCAAAAGTCCCCTAATTTCTATTGGATGTAACCAAAAGTCACCTAATTTCTAGTGGATGTAACCAAAAGTCCCTAATTCTTTCCGATATAACCCAAACTCCCCAAATTTTGATGTCTACAGTTTGGATTTTTTCGTCACTGTCATTCTTTGTCAGTATGTGTGGAACTTAGAAAAAAAAAAAAAAAAAAAAAAAAAATTTCAAAAATTTGTCCAAAATTCATGGGTCCAAAATCCTTTTCTCGACATTCTGAGTCGTCTGGCATGGTCAAATTTTGATCGATTTTTCCTATTTTTTGAACGGGACTTAGAAAATATTCGCCGATAACACTGCTTCCAAGAGTACACAGCCTGAACGAAAAGAGATAGCGGAATGGTCCAAACGGCATTCGAAACGGCTTTTTAAACCGAACAACATTGTCTCAGTCACCGAGGCTCTAAGTCTATCCGTTAAAAGAAAATTCCGGAACGGATGTAGGTATTCAAAAAATTCCAACTGATGAGCACGGATCATGACTAGTACTTCTGGAATCCGTAATAAAAAAAAAAAAAAAAAAAAAAAAATTAAAATTCCTTCGCAACACGAAGGAACCTAACCTGATCCCGTACCAGTCACTCCGATCTAACCGACACCCGATGGTCCCCGAACTGACCGAAGTATCGATAAATGGTGGAAATAAAAAAAAAATCCCCATTTTTCCAGACCTAACCCAAATTTTATAGACTTCTATAATACGAATTTATTTGACACTCATTTTTCCTTCATTTTGGAGGGTGTAGGACTTAGAAAAAAAAAGTTTGAAAAAAAAAAAAAAAATTTCAAAAAAAAAAAAAAAATTCAAATTCTTAAAGTTGGTCCTACATGCCTATTTCGTCGCTCTGTACGTTGTCGAGACACTTTCATTTTTGAGTGGGACTGAAAAATTTCAAAATTTTGAAAAATCAGAAATTTAATTTTCGTAGGTGGGGGTATCGATGTATCTCGACGAGAGGAACAACTTTGTTCCTCATAACCACCCCCCTCCGGTGACCCCCCACCCCTCAAACGACCCTTTTAATGTTTTGTCAACTTTACAAAAAGTCCACAGCCCAAACGGTGACAGATACGACAAAATTGTATAGAACATTTTCGTCTTCTCTCAGGGCCTATTATATGGGAAAAATGCGAAACTTTTGAAATTCCGACATTTTTATTTTTTTTGTGACTTCAGAGCCCTCTATCTACGAAACCGTGAATCCTAGGGCAAAATTGTATACCACCTTTTGTGTTTGGCCCATCGAGATCTATGAGATAGCATCCTTGAAATTTTCAAATTCCGACATTTTTGATCCTATCCCCACCTAAAAAAAAGTCCCCAGGCCAAGGGGGGGCTGGAGGGGGGGACCAATACCAGGGGAAGGTAGACCCAAGTGAGTACTATATGGAAAAAATCTAATCTCAAATTCGCAAGTTGTACTAACCCCTATACCTAACCTAACCAAAAGTCCCCTAATTTCTAGTGGATATAACCAAAAGTCCCCTAATTTCTAGTGGATATAATCAAAAGTCCCCAATTCTTTCTGATATAACCCAAACTCCCCAAATTTTGACGTCTACAGTTTGGATTTTTTCGTCACTGTCATTCTTTGTCAGTATGTGTGGAACTTAGAAAAAAAAAAAAAAAAAAAAAAATAATTTTCCAAAAATTTGTCCAAAATTCATGGGTCCAAAATCCATTTCTCGACATTCTGAGTCGTCTGGCATGGTCAAATTTTGATCGATTTTTCCTATTTTTTGAACGGGACTTAGAAAATATTCGCCGATAACACTGCTTCCAAGAGTACACAGCCTGAACGAAAAGAGATAGCGGAATGATCCAAACGGCATTCGAAACGGCTTTTTAAACCGAACAACATTGTCTCAGTCACCGAGGCTCTAAGTCTATCCGTTAAAAGAAAATTCCGGAACGGAAGTAGGTATTCAAAAAATTCCAACTGATGAGCACGGATCATGACTAGTACTTCTGGAATCCGTAATAAAAAAAAAAAAAAAAAAAAAAAAAAATTAAAATTCCTTCGCAACACGAAGGAACCTAACCTGATCCCGTACCAGTCACTCCGATCTAACCGACACCCGATGGTCCCCGAACTGACCGAAGTATCGATAAATGGTGGAAATAAAAAAAAAAAAAAAAATCCCCATTTTTCCAGACCTAACCCAAATTTT
Source organism: Acromyrmex echinatior (assembly GCF_024713525.1). Classification (NCBI taxonomy): domain Eukaryota; kingdom Metazoa; phylum Arthropoda; class Insecta; order Hymenoptera; family Formicidae; genus Acromyrmex; species Acromyrmex echinatior. Next base: position 9,512,306 of record NC_141856.1, read on the forward strand.
ATAGACTTCTATAATACGAATTTATTTGACACTCTTATTTTTCCTTCATTTTGGAGGGTGTAGGACATTAGAAAAAAAAGTTGAAAAAAAATTTTCAAAAAAAAAAAAATTCAAATTCTTAAAGTTGGTCCTACATGCCTATTTCGTCGCTCTGTACGTTGTCGAGACACTTTCATTTTTGAGTGGGACTGAAAAATTTCAAAATTTTGAAAAATCAGAAATTTAATTTTCGTAGGTGGGGGTATCGATGTATCTCGACGAGAGGAACAACTTTGTACCTCATAACCACCCCCCTCCGGTGACCCCCCACCCCTCAAACGACCCTTTTAATGTTTTGTCAACTTTACAAAAAGTCCACAGCCCAAACGGTGACAGATACGACAAAATTGTATAGAACATTTTCGTCTTCTCTCAGGGCCTATTATATGGGAAAAATGCGAAACTTTTGAAATTCCGACATTTTTATTTTTTTTGTGACTTCAGAGCCCTCTATCTACGAAACCGTGAATCCTAGGGCAAAATTGTATACCACCTTTTGTGTTTGGCTCATCGAGATCTATGAGATAGCATCCTTGAAATTTTCAAATTCCGACATTTTTGATCCTATCCCCACCTAAAAAAAAGTCCCCAGGCCAAGGGGGGGGCTGGAGGGGGGGACCAATACCAGGGGAAGGTAGACCCAAGTGAGTACTATATGGAAAAAATCTAATCTCAAATTCGCAAGTTGTACTAACCCCTATACCTAACCTAACCAAATCTGTAGTTTTCGACCTAACAAAAACTTATAAAATATAGTGGAACTAACCAAAAGTTCCCAATTTTTAGTGGAACTAATCAATAGTTCTTAGTTTTTAGTGGAACTATTCAAAAGTCCCCAATTTTCTAATGGATGTAACAAAAAAAAAAACCAAATTTCTAGTGGATGTAACCAAAAATTCCCCAAATTTCTAGTGGAACTTACCAGAAGTCCCCAATTTTCTGGTGTAACTAACCAAAAGTCCCCATTTTTTCTAGTGGAACTAATCAAAAGTCCTATTTTTCTAGTGGAACTAACCAAAAAGTCCCCAGTTTTTCTGATATAACCCAAACTCCCCAAATTTTGATAGGCTATAATTCGGATATTTTCGCCCTCATTTTTCTTTTATTTTCAAGAGGGGTGGGACAAAATTTCGAAAAATTTCAAAAAAAAGAAATTTAAAATTCTTATTGTCGGTCTTACATGCCTATTTCGATTTTTTATGTCGACTGAGACACATTTTATTTTTGTGACTTAGAAAAATTTCAAAATTTTGAAAACCAAAAAAAAAATTAAATTTTGCGAGTGAGGGTATCGTTGTATCTCGACGAGAGGAACAACTTTTTCCCTCATGACCACTCCCCTTCCGATGACCCACCCCACCTCAAATGACCCTTTTAATGTTTTGTCAACTTTCCAAAAAGTCCACAGCCCAAACGGTGACAGATACGACAAAATTATATAGAACTTTTTTGTCTTCCCTCGAGGCCTATTATATGGGGAAAAAAAAAAAAGCGAAACATTTGAAATTCTAACATTTTTATTTTATTTTTTTTTTTCAACTTCACAGCCCTCTATCTACGAAACCGTGAACACTAGGCTAAAAATATATATCTCCTTTTGTGTTTATCCCATCGAGATCTATAAGATAGCATCCTTGAAATTTTTAAATTCCGACATTGTTTATCCCATCCCCACCTAAACAAAAAAACAAAAAAAAGTTCCCCTGCAAGGGGGTGACGGGAGAGTGGAACCAGGGACAGGTAGATCCAAGTGAGTATTATATTGAAAAAATCTAATCTGAAACTCGCAAGGTGTACTAACCCCTATGCATATGTAATACAGTTTGAGCGGAAAAACGGAACGGGAAATTAGAAATTATTAACTTTTACCGGTATTTATTGATTAAAATGCTTGTGTTCAATACATAAGCTGAAAAAATAAGCATATTGATAAAAATTGCAATGAATTAAGCGAATATATAATAATTTTTGTTAATGAATACAAAAGTGTATTTGTCACTATATCGTTTCGCTTTTCCGCGGAAACTATGCTCCATGTAATATTAGGACATCAAAACATGTGGAATAGAATGCGCAGAAACGCAGAAATCTAGTAAGGTTCAATTAATTTTGTCTTCCGCGTTTTCACATTTCCGCGCTTCATGTAATAGCACCCTTAGGCCGAGTTCATACCTTGACGGAAAAGCGGAAAGCGCAAAAACAGAAGCCAATCGGAACTCGCAGTAATAGGCGATACATTTTGCTTGTCTGCTTCTCTTTTTCCGTGAATTCTGATTGGTTTCCGCTTTTTCGCTTTCCGTTTTTTTATCAAGATGTGAACTCGGCCTACCCATGCAGCGGAATAGCGGAATTTCTCTAACCGCCTGTTTCAGCGACAAAAGGATCAAAATGGATGCTTGATATTCGATCAATCAATTTTGATCATATGATTCTTTTTGTCGTTGAAATAGCCGGTTTGTGTAACTCGTGAAAATTTACCTTAATGCTGAACGAGAGCAGAACCAATCACAAGCGTTCCGCACCAATTGCAGTTGGTGTGAAACACTTGTGATTGGTACTGCTCTTATTCCGCGTTATGCTATTCTGCTGCATAGATAGGCACTCTGAGGATTGCAAATTGAGAATTAGAATTCAGCCTAATCCTTAATTTTCAATTCCCAATCTTTAATACGTAGTGTGACACACAAGGATGATATTTCATTTGTGCGTTTTTGTTGTCCGACAAATTTTTCAAACCTATTGATTGACTATATAGGATGGAGAAATCTGAGGACCTCTCTTTTCTGTATGTACATACATATTTGTCGTACGACAAAAATGCACAAATGAAATATCACTTTAAGGCCTATCTTTAGCCAATATTATATGCGTCCGTTTTTTGTCATACGACAAATTTTTTCAAGCCTTTTGGGATGATATTTCATTTGTGCGTTTTCATAAAATATGTATGTACAGGACAAAAAAGTCCTCGGATCTCTCTATCTTGTAGTCAATCAACAGGCTTGAAAAATTTGTCGTACGACAAACACGAAATGAAATAATGGCCTTGATTGACCATAGGCCTGTTCTTTTTAGTTGAACTTTTGCAGCTCATCTTTCTTCCTCTTCTTTCCTCTTAGAGAGAAACGAAAGAAAAATAAACTTATAGGTCTTATAGAACAGAAAGGATCTCTAAAAGGACCTCTTTGCAAAAGTGGATGTAAACAACACAACAATATTCATTTTTTTTTTGCGGTGCTCCTGATGGAAATAAATCGCTAAAATAACTTTAATCTATCAAATTAATAAAGATTTAGACGATTTCAACAATTTATCTCCAGCAAGAGCATCGCATAAAATGGATATTGTTATGTAGTTTACATTCACTTTTAAGGTAAATTTTCAGGAGCTGCTCTAACCGGCTGTTTCAGCGATAAAAAGGGTCACGTGATCATAATGAATGTTTGATATTCATCAATTTTGACCACATTATCCTTTTGTCACTGAAAGTACGATCAACGCGATGTTACAAACGCTTTGAAGTATTTTTTAATTGGTTAGTTTGTAAAATGCTTTCTTCTAATTGGTCCTTCAGAGCATTTGTAGCGAGACTGACCACAGCCTGAAACAACCGGTTTGAGCAGCTCATGAAAATTTACCTTTACAGAGGGCAGTAGTGCGCGGATCGTTTGCTGTTATAGAAAAGACTCTCGTGTCCTCTCTCAGGTTTCTCTCTATTATAAAGTATATGGTTGAAATGTATATACGGAGCGAACGCGCAACGCTGACGGCAATGTTGACGTTTAATTTGTCACGGCGATTCGTACGAATATGTTTTGTGTAGGTTCGACGAATAATGCCAGTGACCTTTTCGTGAATGGTGTGACGCCGCGTGACTACGTCCTCATCGACGAGATCCGCGAGCATCCCACCAAGTTGTGAATATGCAATCTTTTTGTGCACTAGGGCTTTGGCTCGATGCATAACGCGCCATATTGGTTTGAGAAAATATCGTCCAAGTCAGTAGAACCATAGCTGCGTATCATTTTTACATCGCGAATAAATTTTGTTTATCAAACTTATTCCGACGATGGAAGAGACAAAGATTATTTATCACATGGACGACGAGGAGACGCCGTATCTGGTGAAGCTCAACATATCACCGGAAAGAGTGACCCTTGCCGATTTTAAGAACGTTTTAAATCGACCGAATTATAAATATTTCTTCAAGTCAATGGACGATGACTTCGGGTAAATGTCAACAAGATACGTTGACGTTAATTTATCGAATGTTTCCTTTCGTTTTTACTTCCTTATTATTTATCATATATTGTTATATATAACATTAGATTATACTTTATTATATAATATATTTATTAATATTACTTCAATAATTAACTTGTTCCTTTCTAACTTGTGCTTTTACATGAGCGCACTCGCGAGTAATGTATGTGGGTATGCACACGCGCGTGGTGTGTGTGTGTGTGTGTGTGTACGCGCGTGTGTGTGTGTATAAATATAATTATTCCTTTCTTTCATTTATCAATTTGCAATGCTGTAAAAAACAAAATTTTTATTTAACTGTATAGCGAAGCAAATCACTTTTTTTTTTTTAAATGTGCTATTGTTTTAATGTTTTATGTCATTCTCATTTGTGTGATAGTTCTCAAATTTCTTTAAAATTTAATGAACAAACTTTGTCTCAGTAAAGATACATGTAATAGATTTTTCCAATGTTAACAAGTATCAAAACCATGATATATATTTGTAGCTAATACAGAAGATATATAAATTGGAATACATGAAATGAAAATATGTCCGTTATATGTAATATTTGTTAAGTCTGTAATTGTGATTGAAGTACTATCGTTAGTTTTAATATTTATTGTAAGTATATTTTCTTTCCTACTAGGGTGGTAAAAGAAGAAATAGTAGATGACGATGCTCATCTACCATGCTTCAATGGTCGAGTTGTTTCATGGGTAAGATTTAAAAATATTTTTCTTAATATATATTATTTTAATTGTTATTACTAATTATGGCTAAAAATAAAAAATGTCATGTTATATCAGTGTTTCCTTTTTACAAAAGTAGTTATATAATATAATGTTTTTTTAGTATATGTATGAACTTGGTAATGTTTACTTCTTTCGAAAAAAAATTTCATGTGTACGTTATTTAATGAAACGATATTTTGTGACAGTTGGTCTCCGCCGAAGGTAGCAACGTTTCAGATGGCGCGTCTCAATGTACAGACTCTATGGCGCATAGCGAAGCAAAACATGACCGTGTTGATCATGCAATACCTGGACATGGTAATAGAGGAAACGCTCCACTTTCACATGACGACACATTGACGGAAACGGAAAGCATTATAAGTAGTCGACAAGGACATCACTTACATAAAAGTTCGAGACATCATTCAGAAAAATATGAAAAATACAATAAATATAATGGTAAGCAGTATTATTTATTAATATTAATTGCATGTTAATGAATGTTTATTGAATGCAGGATTGGGAACGTTACTTTATAAAAAAAGAAAAAACTCGTTACTGTTACTTTACTATAAAAAATAATGCATTGTCATTACTTAGAATAACAAATCATTATTTAGAAAATAATGATTTGTTATTTTTTTGTAATGTAATTAAAATAAGATATTCAAGATTTAAAAATTACTTATTGTTAATTAATAATCAATATTAATTGTGAGAAATCAATATTGAAACTTAAAATTCTAAACTAATCTCTATACAAGTTTTTCTTTATATCAAACTTATAATCTATATTTACTTAACCTGGATCCCGCCCCCCACCAGTGCAAATAAAATTCAGACCTAGTCCAAAATTTAGTACTATTTTGTTGCTAATTTGTTGCCGCAGGCCGAATTTGTTGCTCAAACCATTTAATAGGAAAAAGAAATAAAGTGGATGAGTTCATGTTAATGGCAAGTTGAATCACCTTAATGGTCTAATAGAAAAAATGTATATAGGTGTGATAATAAAAAAAACGAAATACCAGATTTTGTTATTTTTTATGTTGCTCCAAATAGTGCGAAAAAATATTGAAAATATATTGTTAAATAAATGCCAATACATGTCAGCATTGCGCTTTCGCCGTTACTGAAAATCACATCTACAGAATTTGTTGCTCGCATAAATTTGGTACTAAAATGTTCCTCATAACACATATTATCGAAATATGTCAATATCCAGAATATGGGATATGCTTCGATCGTATATGTTAGAAGGAACATTTTAGTACCAAATTTATGCGAGCAACAAATTCTGTATATATTATATAATTTTTAGTCATGACACTGCAACGCGTGTTGGTGCAGTTTTGATTATTTTTACGAGGCATATTCGGAAAGTAAGGTAATAACATTTTACAAAAATCGAAAAATGAATATTTATTAATAAAACTTATATGACATATTACACAAGTAAAGCACTATTTTTCCATGTAATCGCCATTCAGTTCCAAGCATTTGATGAGCCGTGGTATCAACTTTTTTTTTGTATTCTTGTGTCACACGTTTCTACCGCCACCTCTCTTGACCATTCACGCATGGCATCTTTCACCTCTTCGTCAGTAGAAAAACGTTTCCCTCCCGTGTGTTCTTTCTACAGGATGAAAAGAAAAATCACTTGGTGCTAGGTCAGGACTATGGGCAGGATGATTCAGAATATCCCAAAACTGTTGAAGAGATCGATCGTTTTACTGCGGGGAGTGTGGGGCCGAGCATTGTCATGCAACAGACACGTGCCCTTTGTCAGCTGCCCTCTTCTCTTGTTTTGGATGGCCTGTTGAAACTTTTGGAGAGTCTCGCAGTATCTGTCTGCATTAATGAATTGACCTGGAGTCAAAAAATTGGAGGCAAAACGATCGATCCTCCGCCTCAACAGTTTTGGTTGGGATATTTTGAACCATCCTGCCCGATCTAGCACCAAGTGACTTTTCTTTTCATTCTGTTGAAAGAACAAATGTTTGGAACTGAATGGTGATTACGTGGAAAAATAGTGCTTGTGTAACATGTCATATAAGTTTTATTAATAAATATTCATTTTTCGATTTTTGTAAAATGTGATCTTACGTTCCGAATATGCCTCGTAGATATTTATTTAATAATAATTTTTTCAATATGTTCTCGCACTATCTTGGAATAACAAAAAAGCAAGAAGACTGGTATATTTGATTTTTTGATATCGCACCTCTATATATATATATATATATATATATATATATATATTTATTTATTTATTTATTTATTTATTTATTTATTTGTGGGGTCTAGCTTGTCATTAGCCTGTGCGTGCGCGTATACGTGTGCGTGTGCGTGTGTTTATAGACTCCCCATTTTTTCTTGCTACGGTTGGAACAACAAAATTTGCTGTAGAGCAACAAATTAGCAAACAAGATAGCACTACATTTTTTATCATATCCCAACTCGATGAGGGGTGGAAAGAGTGATTCAAGTTAATAGAGGTAAATTTATACTTATATCTAATAAATCTTCAATAATTCTTTATATTAATTTTTTTTTAATATATGCTTGTCTTTAAGAAATTAGAATAATAATTAACACAAACGTAAATTTTATTAAAAATTTTTATTAAACTTTTTGTTTTTAAATATTAATATGTTATCATTACGACTACATTCCAATATTCACTACTAATACTGAAAATTTATACTTTATGTTATGTATTCGTACATATAAAACATATACATCACAAGAGATATACACGGTGTCTCATCACTGATAAATATTTTAAACACAGATTTTTTGTAAAATTTTAGTATGAAAAGTCTAATACGTACGAAAATGTATGAAAATATCGATGTTTGATTTTTTCAAATAGGAAGTGTTCAAAAACGAATGATGGAACCAGAATTTCGTGCGCTCAGGGATATCAGTGAAGATGTTGAATTTTGTTATTGTCAAAAACATAAAATTCAGAGAACCTTCACACTGGCCCATCTTACCATACTCGAGCGCGCGAAATTTAGATTTAAAAAATTTAGATTAAAAAATTATGAATGACGCTCCGTTCATAATTTTTAAACTCCTCCCATTTGAAAACTATCATAACCTCATTTTGATACTAATCTTTTCGTCTTAAAATATCACAAAGGATCTGTCTTTAAAATATTTATTGTCAACGATGGGACCCTGTATAATAATCTTTTAATTCTTGCAATGCATTATTGTAGGACTCCGGATAAATGGTCATTCGAAACATCGCTCTGGTCATGGATATGAAACCGCTTCCATCTTAAGTTCAGATCTAGAAACGACAACGTTTTTAGAGTCCGACGACGATGCTAGTAGCCGTATCACGTCAACAACAGGTCGACATACCAATATGAGTAGTACGGTCGACAGGGGTACACTTGGTAAGAGAAATATTATTCGAGAAGATATTTTTTTCAAAGGAAAAAAAATGGAATTTTGACCACAGACGAATCTTTTATCTTATCAGGGCATGTATCATATGTATAAATTTTTCTGTACAGATCGACGTCGACCGCAAAGAAAACGGCGACACAGATTACCACCTATGTCTCGAACGTCGTCATTTAGTAGTATTACTGACAGTACAATGTCTTTAAATATTATAACTGTTTCACTAAATATGGATACTGTTAATTTTCTTGGTATTAGTATTGTCGGTCAAAGCAACAAAGGTGGAGACGGTGGTATATATGTCGGTTCAATAATGAAAGGGTTAGTATAGCGTATATATATATATGAGAGCAAATCAATAAGTTTTTAGAAAAACATAGTAAAACATATTTTTTTTTGATCGATTTTTATTCTCAACATAGTCTCCTTTCAGCTCGATACACTTGATCCAACGATTCTCCAACTTTTTCAAGCCATCCGAATAATATGATTTGTCCAATCCTTCAAAATAAGCCTCTGTTTCGACGATGAGCTGCTTTCTGGTGGTGAATCTCTTTCCTCCGAACCATTTCTTCAGGTTTGGAAACAGGAAATAGTCGCAGGGGGCTAAATCTGGCGAATATGCTGGATGGGGAAGCAATTCGTAGCAGAATTCATTGAATTTGGCCATCGGTGTCGGGCATGTATGAACCCGTGCATTGTCTTGATGAAAGAGCACTTTCTTCTTCGCCAAATGAGGACGTTTTTTTCTTTAAAATGTTGTTGAAATGTGGTTTCCCAATAAGGCTGCGCAGTAATCGCCATTGATCGTTTGCTTCGACCGAAGGTAATCGATATGAATTATACCGCGTGCATCCCAAAAACTGTGATCATCATCTTTCCGGCCGACTTTACGGTCTTCATCTTCTTCGGAGCTGTTTCACTCGGTGAAGTCCATTGTTTTGACTGTTCTTTCATCTCTGGTGTGAAGTAATGGATCCATATTTTGTTCACAGTAATGAATCGACGCGAAATTCATCTGGATTACGTTGAAACATCTCCAAACTTTGTTTTGAAATCGTCACATAATTGGGCTTATGGTCCATAGTGAGCAAACGCGGCACCCATCTTGCCGATAGCTTTTTCATATCCAATTGTTCGTGCAAAATTGAAATCACTCTACCATGTGATATGCCTGTGGCCTCAATAGGCTCGCGCACTTTCACTCGTTCGATCAGTCAAAACAATATCGTGGACTTTATCGATGATTTCCGGCGTAGTAGCCTCAATTGGATGTCCCGAACGAGGTGCATCACATGTGGATGTACGACCACGTTTAAATTCATTCACCCAATTGTATACAGTCGCAAACGCTGATGCAGATGTGCTATGAACATTATCCAACTCGGCTTTGATTTCTTTCAGCGTTAAACCTTTAATATGTTGATCGAAACTCGCTTTTTTTCATTTTGCAAAAAATACAAAGGTTTAATCATCTACAGAAATGAAATCACGCGATGAATTCCGTTCAAAATTTGTAATCAGTTGAAAGATGCTACTTGTCAAAAAGTAATGTGACATGACACTGCGAGTACCCTCTGATAGATTTTCTAAGAACTTATTGACTTGCCCTCCTATATATGTGTATGCGCGTGTGTTGTATGTTTATATTCTCCTTCAGTTACATTAGCAAGTATACGTATCTTTATCAGTTTTTTTGTTCTTTCGTCCCATTAATAATTTTAGTAGAATGTACGTCTTTCTTAAACTATTGCATAAATTTAAATGCGAAACATAATCGAGTTTTCTTAATAATAATTGGAGATTGCAATCTGTGTATTGAATTACATGGGAACAGCAGATTCTGTCGGTTTTTATTTATATTACTTTTGGATCTTTAAAAGTTTTTTTGCATATCAAACATTTAAATTATATAGTAGACCATATACAATGTATTGTAATAATATATCGTTTATTATACTATGACTTGCTCGAAATAGGGGAGCGGTTGCTTTAGATGGTCGAATAGAACCTGGTGACATGATTCTTCAAGTCAATGATATTAATTTTGAAAATATGTCCAACGACGAAGCAGTAAGAGTATTGCGTGAGGTAGTGCAAAAACCAGGGTAAGATATCTTTATAAAATATAATAACATTATTCATTGGCAAAACTGGCGCATTCAATGCTCTTTAAAGCCGTCGTACACAAATCGACGTAAAGATGTATAATAAAAATACAAAAGCGAGTTAAACATCGAAATCCTCAATATATTTTATTGTCCTATTTATAAAATATGCATTGGGTATTTTATCAATTGAGATTGAGAATCTTACTGTTACATTCAGATTAGATTAATTATAAAACGGTTTTATGCATTGAAAACGCACTAGTTCTACCAATGAAAAACACTGTAAGACTTAATATATAAAGTAAAATTATATTGCTATATCTTATTTCCTTTTTAGACCAATAAAACTCGTCGTTGCAAAATGTTGGGATCCAAATCCAAAAGGTTATTTTACGATACCACGTACAGAGCCGGTACGTCCCATAGATCCTGGTGCGTGGGTAGCGCACACGGCCGCTATAAGAGGCGAAGGTTTTCCGCCTCGTCCACCAAGTGCCACAACATTAACTTCAACTTCGAGCAGTCTTGCGAGTACATTGCCAGATACTGAACGTAAGTTACAATGCAATGTAAGAAATTCAATAGATATATCGAATTAATTAATAGTAAATTTTTGTTGTCGAGAAAGAGAGAGAGAGAGAGAGAGAGAGAGAGAGAGAGAGAGAGAGAGAGAGAGAGAGAGAGAGAGAGAAAGGGTGGCGGGGGATGTCTTTATGACAAATCCTCGAATCAAAAAATTTAACGAATCTCTTTCAGAATAAAATTCCATTTCAAATTAAATGATAAAATTCTTTGCTATTTATGTACTGTGTTTGTAAGAATGTGATTTCTGTACTTTATCTTTGATGACTTTCAACTCTGAAATCAAATCACTCAAGAAGTCGAATAAACAATTATATACTGTCTATGTCAGATCTTGCGTTCTTTTCAGGACCTTTGGAAGAGCTTCACTTGACTATTCATACCGATATGCCGACAATAGTACGAGCGATGGCTCGATCTGACTCTGGCTTAGAGATACGCGATCGAATGTGGCTAAAAATTACTATTCCAAATGCATTTATTGGCGCGGATGTCGTGGACTGGCTGAACACGCACGTGGAAGGATTTCTTGATCGACGCGATGCCAGGAAATATGCATCGCTCATGTTAAAAGCTGGTTACATTCGACATACAGTGAACAAAATTACATTTTCCGAACAATGTTATTACATATTCGGTGATCTGTGTTCAGCCATGAGTAATATGAAACTAGATAATGATACAGTTAGTCCATTGCCACCACCAAGCGCTTGGGACATGCCTTATTCGGGAACATACGCACCACATTCGGCAACAGGTTACAGTCCCATGCCATTTAATTTTACAAATGAGCCCACCGTGTACGGTTATCATCGAGAAGAAAGCGTGCATAGTGGTTCGGGTAAAGTTTATTATTCTTTATAAATGAAGCAATTTTTCCCGCGCGCGCGCGCGTGTGTGTACATTACTGCTCATTAATTTCAATACAGCACGCAGAACATCGATTTTTCGAAAAATAATGAACAAAAGATTCAAATTTGTGATGAATATATAATAGGTTTATTTAGACAAATAAACATGTTTTACTCATACATATTATTTAAAAACACGAATCTTGGAGTCTTGATTTTCTTAAATTTTTCTCATCAAAATATCCACCCTTAGCAGCAATCTCGCAGCAACAAACGCAGAACATTCTATCGGTCTAAAGTTTCAACTCTGATTATAGCTCAGTTCTCTTGTAGCAACTCTCAAAGTAATTTTAACTCATTATTTGCATATCTTGAATATACTATCTAGATGATCCTAAAGGAGTTCAATTAGATTGCAATCAGAATTCTGTTTAGCTGTGAGTAATATGAAACTAGATAATGATACAATCGTGTACTATAGCACCTTTTGTTGTTTTGACTAAACATACTTTTTACAAAGACTAGAAGTATATTTCGGATCGTTATCCTGCTGTAGTATGAAATCATGATGGGTGATAGTACGAAATCAATTGGATGAATGTCAGAAGAATTGATATGGTGCATCAGGATATTGTGGTAGGCCTTGGAGTACCTGATTTGATTTTTACTAAATCATCAATTACATCATCTCCGAAACATCCTCGGACCATAATAGAACTATCTCCTCCATCTCTGGTGGAAAAATTTTACTTAAATTATTCCACGTTTTGGAACACTTTTAGAAAATTTTTAGTATAATTTCAACAATTTTTAATTGAAAAATTCATTTTCAGTAAAATTTCAGAGAAATTTTAGTTCAATTTCAGTGAAATTGTTCAGTATGTTACCTGTAAAATTCACTTTCAGTGAAATTTTAATAAATTTTCAGCAATTTCACTGAAATGTTCTAAAACATGGAATAATTTCAGTGAAATTTTTTCACCAAGATAAAATTTCGTTCATTGACAAGTATGCACAAGCAGGAAGCACAACGAACGAACTTGCGCCTCTTGCATCCAAACACTTCAAACTGCGATTTGTCTGTGAAAAATCACTACTGACTAATTATCCAACTTCTGTTTTTTATCTCACAATATCTTCTTCTTTTTATTAATGAATCTAAGCAATAGTTTTCGGGCTGCAACATATCCCTTCAAGCTGCGAGGCGGCATTTGATGGTCACAAGTGTAACACGTTTTTTTTCCTCGTTTCCATCAGAGTAGCACGGATATAATGGGTTGTTTGGAATCTGACTCTTTTGAAATACATTTTGATAAACTTCTATCCTCATGTTTTTTAGTCACTCGAAGTTGTCTATAGATCATGGTCGATCACGTACATGTTTGTAAAATGTTCTTGTTTTCATCAAATCTCTTAAAGGTAAATTACAAACCACCTTGCAAGAGAAACCTTCTCCAAGCGAGCAATTTCTCCACGCGAACTATATCGCTGCATTTCTTAATCTTATCTATAGCAGATAGCCGCTTTTCGAGTAATAATTTCTTCCTAGAAGCCACTTATGATTGATTGAGACCAATTTTCACAAATTTTTCACACAATACAAGGCGAACATCACTGAAATTTTTTCATTGATATGTGTGACGGATCCGATTTCAGAACAATATTTGGACACATGTAATATCATTATGAGCATTTCGTAATTTTGCGCGCGTATTTGTTTTATTTCCAGGAATCGATTACTACTCTGACTGTTAGTCCCGCTTCTTTGAACACTATTTTCAACTATTTTTTATATAAATAACATATGTATGCATTATGTATATACATATATGTACACTGAGAAAAAAATAGCCTAAATGTAAATAAATATTTATTTGAATACTACCAACTAAACATAACAAACTTATAATAAATAAGTATCTACTTAATAAAAAGAAGTGATTGTTGAAACAAATTAATGTTTTTGGTACCAAATAAATATATTTTTATGTTTAACAAATATATAGTTGGTACTATTTAAATGAATATTGAAATTTAGGATATTTTTTTCAGTGTGTGTGTGTGTGTGTGTGTGTGTGTGTGTGTGTGTGTGTGTGTGTGTGTGTGTGTGTATGCGTGCGTGCGCGCACATACATGCGAAGCATGCGAATGAAAATTTATAACAGGTAGGCTCATTTCTGTGCCAAACACACATTTATCCTTTACAGAGAAATCAACGAATCTGAAAATATATTGAAATTAATGAGCAGTAATGCATGTTACACATGTATATATGTATGTATATACATAACAAGGTTACCACAGCCTGAAAAACCGGCAAAAATTAAGGGAAATTGAAATTGGTAATAGAAAACCGGGAAAAATCAGGGGAAAATATAAAAAAGTTTGGAAAAATTTCGAAATTTGCTCACAATTTCCTTAAACTGTTGCTATTCCAAATAATTGTTATAATTTTTTAAATATTATATCTGATGTTTATACTGTTTATAGTCAAATACGTTCAAAATTTGTGCACTTTAAACGATTTTAACAAAATAATTAAAATTTAAATTTTATTCAGTATTTTTATTTGATTTCTCTTTTTTGTTATAACTGCATTCTTTTTTTCCAAAACTAATTTATTTTTTATTAGCTTGAATTTGCACTCAAAATTTTACTATGCTACTAAACTTTTTTTACATTGTTTTTAATAATATAGACTAGCTTTCTTACAATTTCTTGAGTCTAAATATTAAAATTTACATATTTTATGTTAATGATGGAAAATTTTCCATTCTCATCTGGAAAACGTGGAAAAGTTAGGGAATTTTTTAATTCATTTTCTGTGGCAACCCTATTAAATAAGTATATATATATATATATATATATATATATATATATATATATATATTTCACGGATGTCTATTGATATTGACAGGTGGTAGCAGTGCGGGTAGCGAACGCATTTGCAAGGAACCTATTCACGATTTAAAGTCATGTTCTTCAGCGTCCGAATCAGAGCTGCAAAATCCATCGATACCATCGATGCCAAATAAAAGTTCCGGCAATGGTAATGGATCGAACGGAAAGAGATCGAACGGAAGCCGCAGTCGTTCGAGTGGTTCCGAACAATCTGTTCAAACAGGAACAGGGAATCAGCAGAATCAGCAAGACTTATCTGGTAGTAGACAGTCATTTCGCATTGCGATGGGAAATCCTTGTGAATTCTTTGTCGATGTTATGTAGATGTGTTGTAAATAGAGAAAAAGAGAGTTAGATACACGTATAATGCAGAATATAAAGCTAAACACATTGTGAATGAATACTTTGAATAATTTTACTTGAGCACGTTAAATCGCCATACTATGCTTGTAAAGTAAAGAGATTATTATGCTGATAAACATCTGTGTCGAAAATTTCTCTTTTTCTTTTTTAATTATATCTCGAACTTTTTCAATATTTCTATTTTTGTTTTCGTATTCTGAGATAAAATAGTAATTATCATGAAACTATCATGCACTGCATGGTTGCTAACGCTTTTTTAATGTTCAAAGTATTTATTCACTAATTCCATCTATATCAGATTTGAATAAGATCTAAACATTTTTTAAATTCATTTGTACAGATCTTTATATATTTTATTATTCATTTGCATTTTGCATAGTAGCATTTTATCTACAAGAAAAATTTATTTTAATAAAGTTATGTTGAGCTATATTTTGCATGTAACCGCGGTGTATATACATATTAAAATATGATTTGAAAGAGTAAATCTAGATCCAAAATTTTGCTTTAAGGGGCTGTAAACCATAAAAGAAATTATAGCTATAAGAAATTAACCAATTACACTTGATTATTTTCCTCATACTCGACTGTTATTAGTTAATTTCTTACGGCTAATTTTACAAGCAGCTTCTTAAAAGTCAAAAGCCGCTTCTCAAAGTTGTGGATCTAGAGTTACAACGTAAAATTCTATTCGAGTAAATGAGCGATAAAAACGCAAACCTGTTATTCTATAATCAAAATTAGTGACAAAATTTACAAGTATTTGTTCCCTTGCGACGCCTCACATGTAAAATTTGACATTTTTTGTTTTCTCTTTCATTGGTAGTATAAATAAATTAATAGTATAAATAAATATTTCTCTAATGTTACTTATCGTTTAATAATACACAAACAATTTTATATATTACACGTATAAAATGTTTAAAAAGATGTTTTATGCAATATTAGGTATATATTAATACGAATGAACTTGTATCTCCTTCCGCCTCGAAAGAAACCGAGATAAACGTATAGTATCAAAAGTAAATCGTCCCAAATAATGTTTATCGTCTTTCTGCATGACGTTATTTTAAAAATTTTCAATAATCCATTTTCTGTTATCTATCTGTGCGTGCGTGCGTGCGTGCGTGCGTGCGTGCGTGCGTGCGTGCGTGCGTGCGTGCGTGTGTGCGTGTGTGTGTGTGTGTGTGTGTGTGTGTGTGTGTGTGTGTGTGTGTATAGTATTGCAGAGACACAATTAATGTAATAAGTATCTTTTCTACTATAATGTTTTGTTATCGTACATTTACAATTATGCACGCTTCATTACGCAAGTGTAATTATATGGTTCCTTTATATTATAACAGCACGCTCGCACAAGGCATAAAGCACAAAAATGAACATGTAAATAACACACGGTTTACCTCAACTGCAAATAATACTGTTAGAATTTGTAAGAATCCTCTGCACATGCATGCACTTATATGAAAAAAAAAAAAAAAATATATATATATATATATATTTTTTTTTTATACATAATGAAAGTTTTAACTCAGTAAGTGCGTATACATTTACTAAATATATAATCTGCTGTAATCCGTGTATACATTTACTAAAGTTAACACTGACTGTAACATTATATATATTTATATATATATATATATATATATATATATATATATATATATATATATACATACACACACAGGATGGTCCGGACCACCCGCAAGAGTCAGCATATACATATTTCTCATAAAAAAGTGAGTCAAAAATGTCAATAACAAAATGTTATAATAGTTTTTAAACGATGTGCGAGCCTTTGAAAATACCCAATCATAGGACATAAAGTTCGCGCTGTCAGATGCGACCGGCCGCGCGAACGTTTTTAATTGACAGATACCGATAAACGGCACGGTATTGTCGAACGAGTATTGCAAAGGTTTCGTGAAATTTCTATTAACATCTATTCTCAAATTGAAATTCAATTTAATCGATGCAAGTAATTATCAATTGCAAATTCGGTACAACGTCGTTTATCTCAGAATTTTTGAAGGATTTTGAGGACATTTTAAGTAATAAATAAATTTTAAAATTTCGTTCATTTCATTTCCTAAATATGAAATATTTGTTTATACCAAATACGCATTTTAAATGTGAATTTTTTCTAATATTGTTTGTGACAGAATAAAATTTTGGAAATATCTGTCGATTGATGTTTTTAATATTATTTGTTTGGATAAATTAAATTAATATTAATTTCATTTATAAATTTATTTGTTTATGTTACTTAAAACATATTTCAAAAATCTTTTTTATTGATATAAATGATGTTTTATTGAATTTGCAATTGACAATGATTTCTCTCTCCCCCCCTCTCTCTCTCTCTCTCTCTCTCTCTCTCTCTCTCTCTCTCTCTCTCTCTCTCTCTCTCTCTCTCTCTCTCTCTCTCTCTCTCTCTCTCTCTCTCTCTCTCTCTCTCTCTCTCTCTCTCTCTCTCTCTCTCGATTAAATCGAATTTCAATTTGAGAATACCGTAGAAAATGTTAATAAAAATTTCATGAACCTTTACAATATTCGTTCGGTAATACCATGCCGTTTAACGCAGTATCCGTCAATCAAAGCATTCGTGCGGCCGATCACTTAATTATGCGAATTTCAAGCACTAATTGGATATTTTTAAAGCCCATACATCGTTTAAAAACTGTTGATATTACAACATTTTACTATTGACATTTTCGACTCATCTTTTCATGAGGAATATGTACATGCCAGCTTTTAAGGATGGTCTGAATCATTCTGTATATCTATTAATATCATTCAATTGATTGCGTTTTAGGATTGTCTACGACAATGGGACAGCTATTTCTTTAAAATTGAGAAGATGTTTCTAAATATCTAGTAATTCAATCTTTTCAATTAAATATTTTGAACATTTCTCGACATCTCTGTAGAAATGTTTTTCGCGAAAAAGTGTTCGTGTGTAAAAATTGTCGACTCGTTAGAAACTGATTTAAGTACACGAGTGACAGACTTTTATATTGTGTAAAGTTATTATATCTACATATTTTCAAAAATTAGTCTTTACATTATGCGACATTGTACTGACTCGATGAACTATACATACATATATAGAAATTATGTCATCATAAATGTGCCATCTTATCAGTGTTACAAAAAAACTACGAGATTTATAATTTATATAGATGCTTGTGCATAGGTTACTATAGTCTTCTTAAATTATGTTTATCATTATTATCTCTTACATGCATAATTCACATAGTGAACAGATTACATATATGTTTCATTTAAGTGTTTTTAAGTGTGTTTTACGTATAATATCAAAGTATATTCTTTCTATTTATGCCTTGCCGTTACATTATGTCAACTTTATTTGTCGCATTTTGTTACGAAGAAAATCCTTTTCCATGCTCGATTCGATGCTACAGTAAGAAGAGTTACACTTAATGATTTACATTACTATCGTCGTACGCCAACTTTGAACCTATAGGACTTGATAACTTTGTACAGTATACGTTAAAGAAATGTTTTTTTTTCTTTCTACTGACGGCATTAATATCGTTGAGATATCCTTAATTTTATTTACGTTGCGTACACACTATTATACTCGTGTGGAGAGCAACAAAACAGATGCGATAGTCGCTGTGCGTTCAATGTTCCACTGTACATACGACGAGTTGGTAATAACTAATTAATATAGCTTCACGTATATTTATTGATTAATAATTCGCACATATATTCAAATACATTTATTTAAAGTCTATGAAATATTTTTACGATATAAAAATTAATGATATTTTAACGGAAAGATAGTTTTTATTCTTCATTATATCAAGTCTTTCCAATTTTATTGTATCATTCTGTTATACATCGTGAAGCTATATAAACATTGCAATGTAAACGTCATGCAATTTTTCTAATTGATATACAATATATTGTTGACATTTTATTTACGTAAACAATTGTATCGACTAAAAGTAATTTTACAAGCAGAGAATATAATTACTTTCTAAAATCCCCAATTTTTATGAATGAATGCATTTCTATCAATTATATTTCTGTCAGTTTTGCGAAAAATTGCATATGAAACGTTCAACTTTCATTGAATTATGTACGTAAATATTTGCATAAATGCAGACGACTTAATATATATATACACACACACACACACACACACACATATATATATATACTGTATGATATATACATGTTACATATTATACAATATAAATTCCATATTTCATATCTAGCTTATGTTGCAGACAGACAGTGCAATACATTTTACAAATCATTTTTTTATAATTAAATTTTAGAATCACGTTTTTAAAAATCGTTTGTTATATTCGCGAATATATTATAATTGTCAATTATATTAAGCAATTATATTGCAGCATAGTCGCATAAACGGAATAAGATTTTGTGTAGATTTATAAAATTTTATCTCGTATGTTAAAATCTTTTATTCTTTTTGTGAAAAGTTTATATTACTTCATTTGTTTGTAACATCTTTCTATTCTGAAGAATAGGAAACTATCTTTCTATCCTGAAGAATAGAAAATGTATTTTCGATATACATATATTATATCTTTAGTATTGTACATACATTGCACCACGCCTCAGATATATAACCGAGTCATTTTTGTGCCTTGTGCTGCGTTGACGAAACACGCAGGGCGACGTATGCACGAGGAGAGTCATACACAAACTAGTGATTTGGACAACAATAGCAGAGACGATATCTGTGAGTCTATCTTTATTTTATCACGACACATATTTGCCCCTATATTCACTATATTTTTCTCAAATACCTTTTTTAAACTGTTTTTATTTTTATACTCTTTCGCGGTGTCAATTTATATCAATAAAATCGATCGTTGTACATAGCTAGTCAAAGCAATACGTTACATCATCTTCCTTACGCTTATATATGTATTTAATTAGAAATATTAATTGGATTATAAGCTGGTTATAAATGGCAGATAACTTTCTCTCTTTCATTGTACATTATAAACATTAAACATAGTGTAAGTTTGGAATGCCTTACCCACTTGTATACAAAGTATATCTAGTTTGCAACTGTGTACACACATGCACACGCGCACACACACACACACACACACACACACATACACGAATATATTGTGTTGTGCATATCGAAATTTTATAGACAAAACAATCATATGTTGTGTGTTGTATAGCAATATAAAATGATTTTGTTTTCTTTGCAGATGAAGAAGACATTTTGGAATACCAGTTTCTACACAAGTGAAAAAACTTTGTTAAAGTATACGTACGGATAATAACGTGATCAATCGAATGAGTGGTCAAGGTATATTTCCATTTCGTTAGTTGAATGGAAGTATTACACGTGAAACGTATATTTATATATTTAATAGGCCAATTTTGATAAAATATAGAAAGTAAAAATATTAAGACTCGTAATTATGATATATATATATATATATATAACGGCTATACATAATAAAATTATGACCATAATGGTCATCGTGGTAATTAAAATTTGTTTGACAATTTTGCAACACCTACATAAGTAATTCTCCGACTCGAATGATAACGCGCGATAAAATTTTACAATTTCTATTTTCTAATTGAAAAAATTAAAGAGGAGTGAGGAAGAAAGGAAGAAGAAAAAAGGAATGAGGAAAAATAACAAAATACGGTCCATATGTATATGTATATACATATTAACTAAGAGAAAAACACAATTATTTATTGTACAGTATCTCATCTTACAATATTGTATTATAACTGAGATCAGTTTTTAGAGTTGATGTACTTTTTCCTTAAATTTCAATTTTTACAAATCAATATGAATATATCATCATAATAGTGTATAAATAAATCGTTAAAACAGAATTGTTTTTATAAAGAAAAACACTGCTTATTTATGTAAAATAATGTACGTATCGCACGCAAGAAATTTATTTCTTAATACATTGATTGATATATATATATATCAATCAGTGAGGCTTGAAGTAATGGAAACCAATTGTGAGAGTGACAGTTATATGAATATTGAGGATGTCTGCCTCACTTCAATATAACATATTAAAGCGAGGCAAACGTCCCCAATACGTATATAGCTGTCATTCTCGCACACAGTCGCACGGTTTCCCACCGCCACATATTGGCATAGAGAAGGCTGATTCCAGTACAATATGTATAGAGCTCATCACTAGCATTAATATACATATATGTATATAATCTAAACAAAGAATTTCAAAAATTGCAAATGTTCAAGTGTTAACCAATTACTCATTTCTCCCTAACCGCAAGTTTATATACATATATAAATATATTACAGATACAGGAAGCTCGAGTTTATTAACTTTAAACAAAGTACAGTATCATTCGATAAATTTGTAAAATCAGCTTAAAGATAGAGAAAAGTATCAAGATTTATAGATAAAAACATCTATCAAGGCTGCTCGTATTTACTGTCACTTTCTTTATCCGACTTCCAGTTTTTCCGTAAAAAAAAACTGCAAAAGCTCACATTTTGTCCTATAATACCGCTCTCTCTTCTCCGTTCCCTCTCTCTCTTCCTCTATTAGATATTTCCAAATGATACATATAATGCGTATCCAATGAATAAATTAAAAAATTTATATTTCTCCATATTTTATATATTTCTAGAAAATGCTGGAAATCTTAAAGAGTACGCTTGAGAATGTATTGTGTCATTCATAACAAATGAAAGAATACTGTGATAGGGATAAATCGTATCGATAGAAACTATGTATTATACATGTATGTACATATATTAGAGGTGTGCGAATTAATTTGAATTCGAATCGAATCACAATGGATTCGATTGGTTTTCGAATCTGAGAGAGAGATTCAAAACCGAAAAGTTCGAAAGTTCGAATCATCGGTTCGGAACACTCGTCTATTTTATTTCCTTCATTTAAGCACGATTCTTTTCTATACATAGTCTGTCGCACACAGACGCGTCGACGTGTTACGCATGGAAAGAAACGACGCGATAGCCAAATTAGACTCTTATTCAGAAAAGTCTAATTGGCTAACGCGTCGTCTCTTACCACGCGTAACGCATTGACGATTGACGCGTCCTGTGTGCAACAAATCTACATTCTGCGACTAATCTTGTAACAATTTTCAGCGCATACCAATTTTCATGCATGCGCATACGCTTAATCATCGCGTGTCGTCAGTTATCATTGGACTCTATTGGCTGCGATCTATTGGACTCTATTGAATACGATCCAGAGAGTACGAATTTATTTTCAATTCAAATCTTTTTAAATAAATAAGAAAATGAATCATTTTCAACATACAGGTATTATTACCAAAAAGTATTATTTTTAGTATATTTATGTCACATTATTAACTTTTCGATATACTTGTACATTCAAAATAAGTTTCTTTCAACTTTTTAAAGTTTTTTTTTTCTTAGCTGACGTCAGAGTGTGTGAAAAATTTATTCGAATTCGATTCGTTTTCGAATAAAAAATATTCGATTCAATTCGATTCGATGTAAAGATTTCAAATTCCAATTTGAAATCTTTACATCGAATTCGACTTCAACTTTACAAATGCTTAATTCGCACACCTCTGGTACACACACGCACGTGCGCGCGCGCGCGAACACACACACACACACATTTTTTTTACCATACCGAACATTTGCTTACAGGATTCATAGGGGAACCAAGAGGGCAATTGAACACCTGAGCAAAGTCTTTCGAATTGGAAAGCGTGCCGATCACTCGAAATCTACCGGGTGAATGTAAAGATGTTTTCAATTTATTTCTCGTCGCTTCGGGACGCATCGAACCACACCACACTTGAGCAAAGTTCAGAAAGAATAATTGTTTACCCGTCATAGTCATTCCGGGTAGAGTTTCGTCTTCCTCTTCGTTTGAACTTAGCCATCTCTCATACGCCTGCAAAGAAAACAAACTTTCTATCATAGTTCCACCAATCGGTGAAACTAGATTTTTTTTTATTCAAATTAGAGAAGGAAAATTTGTGGAATTACTCTAAATGCCTGTTTAATACCGCCGTTATCGGCAATATTTTCACCTTGCGTATTAACACCATCTATCTGCATTCCAACTTCTGTCACGGTATAATTTGCATATTGATCTACAAAGAGGAAGATCTCGATTACAAAGGCAAAAGCATCCGATTATAATAGATCTTTCTATGTCTATTGCGCGTTTCACGCGTTTCGATTGATCAAAGAGAAAATTTTCTCTTTTCATACCAATCAGACATTGTGCTCGCCGATGAAAACCATCAACCGCCTCGTCTTTCCACCATCTATAAAGATTCCCATCTTTATCAAACAATCTGCCTTTATCGTCAAATCCATGAGTAATCTCGTGTCCAATTACGACACCAATCCCACCGTAATTTAAACTTCGTGGAAAAAATCTATGATAAAAAGGTGGCTGTAATATGCCCGCTGGAAACACTAAAAGAAAAAAACAGAATAAAAGTTTTAGATAGTTTAGGGAGTGATTTTTAAACGCAAAATCATGAAAAAAAGATAAAAAGATACGGATATAGCTTCCTCTCAAATAATAAACTGACTTATCTGATTTTTATTGCGACTGTAGTAAGCGTTGACGACCGCTGGAGCAGTGTTCGTGTTCCACAAAGTTTTATTGACAGTATTGCCAAGGTGAGCTTGTTCGACTCTGGTTAAATGTTGCAAAATATTTAAAGTATTCTCGAAGTACTTGTCTGGTCGAATTACAACCTGGGTTAAAATAATATTAATTATATTAGCAATTCATTCCCATTTTGTAATCATGCTTTGTTACGTGTCGTTATGGTGTGTCTCAACAGATATTTTATATGTGAAGATACGTTACATCTTTATAACGCTCGTTCAGTAGACGTGGTTGTAGGATAAAGTCCGGATAGCCGATTCTCAGCGACATAGAGTTTACTTTTTCAGTCGCCAAGCACTTTGTTTCGTCGTCGATCCAACTAGTTTTATCTAGCAGCTCTCTAAAGGATCGCTGTATCTCTCGAGTCATCGATAATGTCTGTCGTGATAAAGGAAAACATTCCCTGGTTCATATATTTAATAGAAAAGAGAGATATCCCGTTTCTCTTTTTCTTTTACTAGTTATTTGCTAAATCGCAGTACTCGAGCATTCTCAAGTCAAGAAAGATACTCACATCGTTTTTACTGTTTTTGTCAAAATATTTTTTAACAAACATCGAACCAACGGCCATATCCATATTAGAATTAACTTGGGTTACGCAATTTTTCCATCTCGACGGCGCTTGTTCTCTACCGAACAGAATGTAGTAAAACTTTTGTTTCACTTGCTGAAAACGATCGTCCAAATTGTTTACTCTGTGTCTTACAAATCTCCATAAAAGATAATTTGCCACTGTTCTGAAAGTAAGAAACAGATTAATCGTAATGTTTTGCACATCTGTGTTAAATATGCAAAAAAAAAAAATAAAGTCTTATTGCTCCTGCACGCTGGCCGCGCGGCAAGCGTTTCCGCGTCCAGTGTGCAGAAGTCATTAGATCAAAAGAAGGATCAAGAAAAATAAAGGCTGTGTTCGGTTTTAATTGTACTGCAAAAATGACGTCAATACAATGTACTGCCATAGTTGTTCTGAAATTACTATCTTTGTTGCCAGCACAAATGTTACAGTATAACGAATATTTCTGTAGTAGTTTCAACAATCAGTGAATAAATTTGTTCAGCGAGATCATTGTAAATGAAGATATATATGGATAAGATATATATGGAAGATATATAATGGATAAGAAAATTAAAATGTCAATATGTACAGCTATGGTAGAGGCTACAATTGATATTAGTAGTGACAGTAATAGTTCTTCAGACGAAGACTTCTTTCCAAAGATTTATATTTATTTATATTTTATTTTATTTATTATTTTTTATCATTTTTTATTATTATAATATTATATTTAATATTATATTTTTATTTTATTATATTTTTTTATTTTTGTATTATATTATATTTATTATAATATTATTATTATTATATTTTTTATTATTTTTTAAATTATTTTTTATTTTATTATGATATATTTTATTTATTTTTATTTATATTTTATTTACTACTTTTCATTTTACGTGCATCTTTTTCAGTTAAAGTTAGTGTATATATTAAATTCGTTTCCTCGTCAAACAGTTTTACTTCTTTTGTATTCTATGCGACGCCATATTTACACTGCGACTACTGCAGTTTGTAAGCAGCTACAATGATCGCAGTGCAAATATGGTTAATGTTTATGACGTCATTGGAACTAGACGATGGAACTAGATGCTCGCAGCATGCCAGCTAATACTGCCAACTAATAACTGAACGAATTTTTAATACTATCAGCAATGACAGTGCATATCTGAACACAGCCAAAGTTGCAACATATAAAATTTGTAATAAGTATACCTAGGTTGTGTCTTTGAAAGTAAAACAACCAAATCTTGGATGTATTGCAATGCAAAAACGACAACTGGCTCGAAAAAATGTATCGGTCGAGCCAAGACGATCGACAAATAAAGACACCAATCGATTTGCGGCACAAGTGCTCTCAGTTTACCTACACTCATTCGTTGATAGAGCTCTGAAGAATTTCGTCTTTCATCCGGTGACGATGTAATCTACGAGATTCGAGATCAATCAGTGATCCTGAACAGAAAACGATAATAAATAGAGGAGAAAGTGATACATACTGACGCGAGTTGCGTTTCGAATTCGATTAGCTCTTCGACATCAATGGTCGCATTATCTGAGGATGCACCAAGTAAGATTACGATTCCCATTAAGTAATCCTTGTATGCCTTGAGGTAAATCGCGTTCGATGATTGAAGGAAATAATCCTTTGTAGGAAGTCCGAGCGATGTTTGATCAAACTGCGAACGAAATATTTCTAATGTTAGCTTCTGTGGCAAGACGAGATACGAGAATTATACGATATGGCGAATCACACTCTGTTACCTGTATCACGTACTTGTCGCTGTTTTTAATATCTGGACCTACCCATTCTGAGATTAATACTTCATTATTGTATAATCGAAGTTGTGCGGTCAAGCGAAGCCAGTCGAATTTGTCGGGATCCCAATTTGATTTTAGAATTGGCCAACCACCAAGTTGATCCAAAAGGCGGATAAGTGGTCGTTCCATACGTTGCTCCAAGATCTCTAGCCACATTCTTACCGCATTAAAAAGCTCACGCATACGCGTATATTAATTTGCCGCCTATCTATTCAAGTGCGCCAGGTGAGCCTACCTACTTACCATAATTCATACAGCTTTGAAACAGATGTTTCGCTTTTATCGTAGCATCGTCCCTGTCTATCTCATCGGCGTCATGTGATATCGGATCTTCTAACAATTCTCTCAGCACAGAATCCAATGACTCTCTGACCATCTCGAAAGTATCGTAGCCGGCTTTGTCTTTCGGAATAGGATTTCGTTTCGCCCAATTACCACAAGCATATTGATAGAAATCCTGACACGGATCCACGCTCTTATCCATATATTTCAACATTATTCGAGCTACATTTGAGATACACTTTTTTTAGCATTTTTGCAACTCCCTTTTCGCATTTCGTATTTTTGTTACGTTGTTTTACAAACAAATATTTTAAACATAGCATTTCCGCAAATATACAACTTTCCATTTTATTTAATGCGTCAGTGGGAAATTTTAAAGGATAAAAGAAAGAGATCGTAGCTAGATTAATACATATACCTTGGGCTTCTCTGATACTTTTTTTATTTCCTTCGCCTTTCCAGAATGTACGAAGATCAGGCATTTCATCATTTTTGATCGCAATGTGTCCATCGGCCATCGACAACCACGTTTTATTGATGAAAATGGAGAATGAGTCTTCCTCTTGGATTCTTGCTAATTCCTCCTTCGATCGTTTTTCGATACCTACGTTCGCGAAACTATTATTAAACGGCATCACTTCTTTTTCTGTGTACATTGAAAATTTCTTTCTGCATATATTGAAAAATCCACAATTCAATTGAAATTTGTTGGACGGTAAGAATATAGGAATATTGAATCAATATATTATATATTTATTTTTAAGTATTATTCGAAATAGATGATAGTTACACTTAATTCCACTATTTTCATAAGTATCATCAACCTGTTTCTCTAGATAATAATCACCTAAGAAATTATTTTCTTTAATGTCCTGCGACTTGTTTTTGATCGTGTCACCATTCATCACCTGTGCAAAATTCAATAACAATCAAGGGAATCCTTCTATAAAATTAATCACTTATAAACGCACGCACATATACGCATATATCTCTCTCATAATAATATGAAATAATAATATGATAGTAATATGATGATGATGATGATGATGATGATGATGATGATGATGATGATGATGATGATGATGATGATGATGATCATTGCTCCCTCGTATATTAAAATGGCAGAAAAGAAAGGAAAAGGAAAGGACTATGCCCAGTTTAGGCCCTGGCTGAACAGCATTGAGACCTAACTAGGATTGTAGAACATAAAAAAAGGATTAAAAAGTTCCATATGCACAACTTTATAAAATGAGTCCCTTGAAAGCTGTTCAAAGTTCGCTATTATCATGTATTATATAGTTTTATTCGATTTCTCGAATCATCTAGTATTTGGAATATGTCCAAATCTTGACTAAAATCTTTTTTGGATATGAATAGTTATAAGTGATATATATTAATCGATGAAAAGGGAAGAGAGAGAGAGACACTCGAAGTATGAAACCAAAGGTTTTAATTGCCTAATTGAAATGTGGCCAATATATGGATCATATCTCTCTTCCACATCGAAACTCTCTAAAAGTAAAAAAACATCATTAACCGTTTTTGCTGACATATGAATGCCTTCGTCAAAGTATTGGGCATATCCCAGATATCATATAACTGTCATTACATGCACACACCCAATCGTACAAATCATTTTTGTAAAAACAATAATATCCTGGAATGGCTTGAGCTTCTTCACCATTACGTTCTATCAACATACACATAATAGCAAACACGATGCATATGCCTAGATTGTATTCGAGTTTTTTGATGAGAATAACATCATGTACGACTATGCTATAATTAACAAGATTTGTTGTCTCAACATCATAACTTATCTGTATAAAATATTGTCATAGTAATCATATGCTCTCTATAATATGACTTGGCCTGTTTAATCTTATGATCCCAGACTATATAAATCATCTTCTGTTAGTACTGAAAACCCTTTCATCATCCAACGAGACAAATGCGACAGTTTTGCGGTTCAGATTTTGTTCTTGAATTAATCGAAATAATCGAATTAATCGAAAATTTGGTTTGTGCAATCGATCTAACATAAGTTGTGCAATTTCTTTCAAATGTTCAGCGTCTATGATGATCGAATGAAACATATTATGAAAAGCAGCGGCATTTAAAAATCATTCATCAGTCATTAGATGGGGAATCGATTAGATAAAATGATTAAAATACGCGAAACAAGTTTTAAGATGTCCATTGATAACTCTCACGACAAATCTGACTTTTTATTCCCTAATGTCACGAAAACCTCTGTCAACAAATCACTTTTGTGAAATCTATAACGTACCTCTCAGACATCTTCTCCGTAATTGTTTGCATGATGATTGGATAAGACTAGTGGTACATAGTCATAATAGCTTTGGATAATTCTAGCACTCAGGGAAATTTCTCCTATAAAGTTGGGCTTATGGAATTTTTTATTCTCTTTTGATACCTTAAAATTTTAGGCATGTCTCAAAGTTGTTCATGCGGGGCTCAAATTCCCCTAAAACTGGGCATCCTTTCATGTCATTAATTTTTACTATATGTATAATACTTCCTCCTTTTTTGCTTATTTGATAATCATCACATCGATTAACGAGTGTTTATAAAATATAATTACAAGTTGATATAATATTCTTTTTCAATACACAATATTATATACATATGTAATACATGCGCGCGCGCGTGTGTGTGTATGTGTGTGTGTGTGTGTGTATAGGTACAAGGTGTCCGGTAAGTTTTGACAAAGCACTCATGAACAGATAGACCGGGTTAAATTGAATTGAAAAGTCATTTTGCAATTTCCGCAATTTTTTTTTAGTCACCCAATAAGCAAAATTGTAAGAAATAAGCGATGACACGAGAAAAATTATCAGGGCGCTCCAAGATTTGAACCGAGGCCTAGTCTCCTCCATGGACTTTCGTCCTGTCAAGAGTCACACAGACTTGACACTGATAGCTTCTTTACTGTGCCTATTTCCTCTAAATTTCTTATAGAATGTTTAAAAGCAACACATAAAACAATCTATATCTTTAAGAGTTCTTTAAGAAACATCTTTAAAATATTTCCTAAAGAACTCTGAAATATATCTTAAAGTTGTCTTATGCGTCGCGATTTTATCTGCTTAGAGTCACCGATCAACTCCGATTAATTTTGATCGGCCTTATTAATATCCCTTATTCGGCAATCTTTAGAAATTAATATCTCGTTATCTATTGCAAAAATTACAAGATAGTAGAACAGACATTTCGACTCAGTTTAATCCGCTCTATATTACCTGCTCATGAGCGCTTTGTCAAAACTTACATTCTGTACACGCACGCACGCACGCACACACACACACACACACACACACACGCGCGCGCGCGCACGTTGTGTATATACGAGTATACATACACAAAGCACAAATGTTATGAAGAAGCGAATTTATATATAATTGTTAAGGTAATTGTATCGCAAAATGACTTCTTAAAATTTGTTTGAAGTTTTTACTATTTGAAGATAATTGGTTTGTTTTCCTGCACTAGACTGCACTAGAACTCTCTTTCTCGCTTTTGACAAAAATCAAATACACACACACCCACCCACCCACACACACACACACACACACACACACACACACACACACACACACACACACATATATACACTTATCTCACTTTAAATTCCAAAAGTAAACACAGTTCCGTCACAGAAAATAAACCTAATGATATTCTCTATACATACGCCTAATTTTTAGGGGAGAGGGGGAAGTAACCAGGCATGTTCAAAAGTTAATACTTTTAATGTATGTTTCCTGCTAGACAAAGAGCTAGACAGTACATTCAATTATAGTGCAAAAGCGATGTTTAGAAATTCAGTCAAAAATTAAAAAGGACTAAATAAATATGATATAAATCACCTAAATGTCTTAAATCGAAGAAAATGGAGGGTAATCAGTCAAAAATTATAATAATTACGAAGCCTTAGAAAGTTGCTTTATTACTTCACTAATATCCACTTCGCGTATCAACTCATTCTCAAATACCGCACACAGTGGAGAAATAATTAGTTCAAAAATTGCTGCAGATCACAATTTTTGGACAGTAATTTTTTCCTCCATTGAGCGGCGACCTCATGTCTGGTGCCTCAGGCGATTGCCCGAGTCCGCCCACTGTGTAATACATCTACCTTAAAATATATATGTAAGGTGGTTGTGTGTGTGTGTGTGTGCATGCGTGCGTGTGTGCGGGTGTGTGTGTGTGTGTGTGTGTGTGTGTGTGTGTGTGTGTGTGTGTGTAAGGGTGAGCCGAAGAAAGTAAAGTCATGTTAATTGAAATCTAATAATGCGTAATAGTTAATATTTTATGCGCCAAGAAGAAATGTGCAAAACTCCAATGCAGTCGGATTATATATCTTCTGTTCTGTCAAAAATATTGAAGTTTTCTTTAACTTACAATAAAAATTATGAAATGTTAATTTCTGAATTGGCAACGTTCTTTTCCTTCTGTGTTTACTATTCGTCACGATTGATTTCAAATGTACAAACACTATTTTAATTCGCCATTTTGGATATTCGATACGCAATTTTTCAACGAATTTTCTAATTGGCTGTAAGATAATACTGAAAGAGATTTTGGGGAATAAGAGAACAAACATAACTAAAGGGATATGGGAAATTCTGATTTAGATCCTCGTCTACATTGTATTGGCAAACCCTCGTGAGGCGCTAATCTAATAGCGAATTCGATTGGATTCAGAAATTAACATTTTATAATTTTTAAGTTAAATTTTAAAATTTTAACACTCTTAGCAGAATAGAAGATATAATGCGACCGCATCAGGATTTTGCACATTTCTTCTTGGCATAAAATGCAACTAACTATTGCATTTATTAACTGCGCACTATTAGATTCCGATTAACACGACTTTACTTTTTTCACGCACCCCAATTGTGTGTGTGTGTGTGTGTGCGTATATATATATATATATACATATACACACAATTAGGGTGCGTGAAAAAAGTAAAGTCGTGTTAATCGGAATCTAATAGTGCGCAGTTAATAAATGCAACAGTTAGTTGCATTTTATGTCTTAATCTCAATAGTTATATATATATATATATATATATAAAACTATTGAGATATTATGAATTATTTATCTCTAGCAACTACTACGAGAATTACCGATAATGACAATTTCCTGATCAGTCATTAGTAGGATCCATACTTGTATACCTTGATTTTGTCGATTTGGCTATACAGCCTCACGTTGTCTGAAGCCGAAAAGGAGCTCTCCGCCATACCACTTTTCCTATCTGATTCTTCCCTTAAAAGGGATTCTGCCAATTTGCCGTTAGCAAAACGAGCGTGTGCGTGAGATGAAGACATCGCCCGATTGTCCAATTTGAAACCATCCCTCGTGTAATTCTCCTGAAAAGGATCGTCTTGTCTTCGGGATATTTTCTTGCCACTTGTGGCATGTGTGGATAGAATGATTGCAGATTCAAGGATATGGGAATAGAACAGGAAGATAAAAGAGAATGAGACGAAACACGAAAATATGAAAAACGGTAAGAGGAGTATATAAAAAAGGAGGAAAGAGGATTATTTTTTAATCAGAGAACCAAATTTGAGATCGCCTTGAATTTGTTTGGAGATTAAGTACCCCGTCGATGTCTCTTTTTCGTCGATGGGGCGATTGCGATTGAAATGGAGGATGCGTATCTACAGGCACGTAACTCGTTTTCATATCGGGAAGCAAAAATCGATCCTCTTCTTCGGTTTCTTCTGTTGTATGTTCTACGTCGTTGCGACTGGTAGCTAATAAAGTAATTAATCAATTTTTTAAGGGCGTTCTTAAAGAACGTACCTACTTGTAATTTAACTTTTTCATCTCTATAATCAAGTCAAGAAAATCGATATCATTTTAATTTATTAAGAGAGAATGTATACTTTTATACGATAAGTCTTTAATATGTATTTTGTTCGTGTATACTATTTAATATGATCGCAAATAATGACGAGACTGAGACTTAAGTTTTTTAGTTTCATAATTGTATTGACAATTTCGCGTAATAATAATATCGTAAATATTGACAATATCGTAAATCAATCTATTGACAATATAATCGCTGTTTATTCTGTACAAGCATTATATCGGAATAGATTTGATTATTGAAGGAAAAGCGTTAACTTAAAAATCGTTTATCGTGTATAATAATGGAAATTCTTAACCTTTAGATTACCGGCATTAAAGGTTATCAAAACCTCATTGAAAAGTAAGAAAAACATGTGTATAAAGGATATATCCTATACAATGTTTCTATCACGGCTTGAGCCGATATATCGCCTCTTCGGCGGGAAAGGTTATGGAAAAAATTAAAATTTGTTAAATTTGTAAATAATGCATATATAATGATTTTTGAGATCGCTAAATGCTGTGGTGAGGTCAGAAAATGATAATTTTGAATAAAGCTGAAGCCATTATTGTAAAACAGCAATAAAATAAATCTTAGGTAGAACTCTCCTTCGGTTTTACCCAGAGCTAACGACGTGGACGTAGAGAGTTTGACTAGCTCCTTTTTCTTTTTTATTTTTTTTTTGTTTTTTGAATTTTTTGATATTTTTTTGATAAAAAATTTTTTGATAACAAAATTTTAAAAAATTTTTTTTATTTTTTTTTATTTTTTAGTTTTGTTGATTTTTATCTAACTACATCATGAAATATCGTATATTTTAACTAACTAATTATATCATGAAATTAAAACGAGCCGATATATCGATTTTCCGGCGGTCTAAAGGTTAATTGTTTATTATATTCTTTCAGCTATTGTGTGTATTCGCAGTCATGTGGAACTTACACCAAAAGACGTCATCTTCGATCTTTTTTATATCCTGTTCCTGTTGCTCGTAAATAGAAACCGCGTGTGAGTCGAAGGTTTTGGTTGTAGCTTGAAATCGCGACAGAGCGATAAACACTATGGTGATTGGTAGCAACACGGCAGGTATAAGGAGCATCAGTTTGACACGAAAACGTCGCGCTTCGCTTCCGCCAGTACACCATCTAAGTTTTACAAAAGATTCACTCACTTGTTAAAAATGTGAGAAATTTATACCGAAATATGTAGAAAATAAACTGCGACTTGTCACACACTTGAGTCTACCGGTTTCCTTATTGATAGCCAATCTGCACGACGGACACGGTCCACTGCTGAAAAAGTCATCGTCGCTGAATTGATTCAAGTTACTGCCACTTTGCATTTTCTCTGAAAACAATTAAACATGTCTCCATTGGACGAAATTAATTATAATCTATTATATTAGGTGTTGGAATTAATTCGTAGCGTTTTACAAGTGATGGGAAGTACTTTCATTAATGTATTTTTTAATGCTCATGTGAAATAAATAACATTCTTTCATTAAAAAACGCTACGAATTAATTCCAACACCTAATAGTATAATTATGTGCCATTTATTAAAAGATGAACAGATAGAGAGATAAAAGCGTGTATGATATCCTTATAGAGCAGACCCTCTAAGGATACAAATTGACTAGTAAAGAGTGAATGAACAGAAAAATTCGGTTCACTATAATAATAATAACTATGAAATAAAAATAAAGAGTAATAAAATCTACAAAATCTATAAATAAAGTGAGAGAGAATATAACATGCTGAGAGCATGAAACAAATTATAAAATTTAATTTAATGCATCTTTGAGAGAGAGAGAGAGAGAGAGAGAGAGAGAGAGAGAGAGAGAGAGAGAGAGAGAGGAGGAGGAGGAGGAGGAGGAGGAAGAGAGGTGAATATATTTTGAACATTTTCTAGCAAAGACACAGTATAACACAGTAAATCATCCTTATTGTTTGCCAATATTGAACAAGAATATGATTTACTATGTTATTATGTCCTTGCTAGTAACACTCTTTGTTTACATTATGTATCTATATTTAATAGACACAGGACAGATGAATAAAATTAATCTACGTTTTTATTATCGGTTTATTTTAACTAATATATTTATATAGAAGGTATAAAAAATATTGATACATTTGTAAAAAAAAAAAGAGAAATGAAATAAATTTTGCCTGAATATACAAATAGGGGAGGAAAGTTGTTACAATTTTTTATTAGCAATTTTTCCGTATTAATGTCTTTAAATATTGAAAATTGAAATTGAATTTCTTGTCATATAAGCGTAAGAACCAATTGTTCTCCGACCATTTGCACATTCACACAAATCTTTTAATATTATCGCCACCAATACCATTAGACAAATATATCCAATGAAACATCTATAAGTCTTACTGTTGATATGATATGAGTGAACTTTAAGTTTGAGTATGTTATTTTAATTTTTTACATATGAATAGACTAAAACTTATAGATATTTTATTGAATATATTTCTAATATAGTACTGGTGATGATAACATTAAAAAATACTTTTATAAATATGTAAATGGTCCGAGAATAGTTCTTACGCTCGTATAACTGCTGTTATTTATTATCTTCCATTTAAAAAATATTTGATAAAAATCCCAAGACCACAGCTCAAACTTTAAGTGCACATCTTTTTAAAAAAGATGAAATTAATAAATAAATTAAAAAAAAAATAACGATGATGATTATAAATATTAATGTTCTTATGTATAAATGTATGTATGTTTAAATGTTAATAAAAATAAATGTAAAATTAATAAGAGATGCAATTTTATAATATAGAATAACTCCAAATGAAATAGTTAAAATATTAATATTTATTTTCAATTACAAAATGTCAATTTAAAAAAATTTGAAAAAATATATGTTAAAAATATCAATGTAAGTTCTACCAAAAAATTTCATAAGTGTACTTGGAAGGTATCACTACAAATTTCACGTTTAATAAATATTGTAATTTTTTTTGGTCTGAAAAGGAAAACTATTTTTGTTTTCTAATTTAGTCTCTAACTACTTTATAATATATTGTATATTATATATGTGTATATATATATATATATATATATATATATAAGGTGTAATAAAAAGAAATCCATTATTTTTCCAATAGATGGCTTTAGTAATCTCGTCTACGCGTGATACAGATTACTAAAGCCATCATTGGAAAAATAATGGATTTCTTTTTACTACACCTAATATATATATATATATATATATATATATATATTCATTCTTTATATAATATAAATTTTTTTGGTACATATATTCAGATATAACATTTAAATTTAAAATTCAACAATTATGCGATATCTTCTAGATGCGTATATATTAAAAATTAATATAAGCCTGAATTAGTTTCTGAATATGTCATCTTTAGTTAAAAAGTTTTAAATTTTTTTGAGTCTGGGATACTTTTACTCTCTTTATGCTACAGCCTTTGTAAAAAAATGCATTAATGTGCTTAATAGTTAGTTATAATCAATTAAAAATAATATAAAGATGATTTTAGTTACAAATTTGCGAAAAACATATGTCATTAAACTAAAATGACATATATGTTAGTAAGCTCCTCGGTTGAGCTAATTATCATTACTTTAAAAAACATTAAAATACTAATACTAAAAATGAATTTTAAGAGATTCACGTTTTTACACTTGTTTCACTTTGTAAGTACTCTACTTTTCTTTCTTTTTGCACGACTGTATAATTTTGTAGAAGAGAAACAAAGACGATTTTTAATTTCAAATATGGGGTCAGTATAACAACCTATTTTGATCGAAGTGCAACAACCTGCCGGAACTTTTCATTTTTTATTCAGAAAAATACAAATCGAAAACCAGTATACACATAGATTCAAATAAAACGTATAATTATAATCAAATGTATGCAAAAGAAAACATACAAACGCATAATCAACAAACCTCTACCTTATACGTATATGTATAATAATAGATACAATTTATACAATGAAATATTTATTTTCAACAGTAAAAATCAGGAAAACAAAGCGTCTTCTAAATAATGCAACTATAGCGGCTAAACTATGTGAAATTATAAAGAGTATCATAAGGATCACGTACGAAGATTTGTAAAAATGTGCTGCCATTCGCGTAACAATTAAAAAAACCTAACTACAACAACTTACCCCATGTAATAACTTGCCCCAGTCTCTTCTACAACAGAATTTCTTATAATATATATAATTTGCAAATGTAATAAAATTAAGGATCAACAGTTGTGAATAATATGCTTCAATTACTTTCCACAGAATTTTATTCTCGTTTTTTATTAATTCGATGATATTAATACTACTACTACTGCTACTAATAATAATAATAATTATTATTATTATTATAATAAAGACTGAATTTCGATAATACAATTTCTACAAAATTCATGTAAAGAAGAATAGCAAAACTAATCGTGCGAAAAGCTGTTGAACCATTTCTAATCGATTCTATTGAATTGAGCGAGAGGAATTAAATCGTTTTTAAAAAAGAAGAAAGAAAAAAAGGAAAGAAAACACTATTGCGCGAAATTCTTATAATTTTCGCGATTTAGTTAAATGTACATTCGATCGTTCAATTTACTCTCGTGAACGATAGGTACTATCGTTGCCTATTCACTGAACTAATCCTGAACACAATCTTGAATAACAACGTAAACACAAAACTTTTTATTTAGCGTCAATGACAAACGATACATTAAATGCGCGCCAAAATCGAAAATGGACTAGACAGATAGATTATTATGTACCCGTCCTCGATCGAAGCACGAGTGTTAACTCGTCGAGTTCGCGAGTGTCTACGTACTATGAGAGTTAAATAAATCTACCAAGCGGCATTTGTGTTGGAATAATTTACATACATAAGGTCGCAACGCCAATCGCGAGAGTAAGCCGAAGAGACACGGCTTTGTACATAGTATGCATACACTCTCCATGCACACGCGCATGCACATATACATGCGTACGCACACGCACACACGTACACACATACATAAGTTGAGAGATATTTTACGCGCTCCTTACATCGAGTTACTCGTCAATCGACCCTAATAACTTGCAGTTATCGTTCAATAACACGATACGCCATATTTCACATTCTACGCGCGACCCCGTCGTTATTGAGTCCATCTCATCATCTATCATACTGATGACTGATTATTCTCTGCTCCAAATTGTAAGGATATAGATACATATATCTTTCAACTTGAAATATAAAAATAATATAAGAGACGCACGCGTAACAAGACACGATGCTCATGATACTACTTGTTTGGTTTTCTTAAAAATTAATAATTGTTCTTTGGAATTTTTAGATAGGAATCATCCTACTTTGGCTGTTGCTTACTCACTTTCATTATTCCCTTCTTCGACAGGGTAATCATCGTAGCTGGGTAAAATGCTCCAATGAAATCTATTGTAATCGTTTATGCTCGTCTTCCGTAGGATGGCCTTCATCGTTATTTAAGTCCTGACAGTCTGTGACAAAACTGCGGACACGTGTTAATATCTTGATGATATACATATAAACAGCATTCATTCGATTAATGTTCTTAACAATAACGCGTGCATACATTCAGTGAGTAATTTCCATCATCGAAATCATTTATCTGAAATCGTTATTATATCATGATGAGAGATATAAAAGATTCTTTATGTCCTATATTACATTCGACATTATGAATAGAATTCTTTTCCTCTCTTTCATTTCTAAAGCTTTCACTTTCCTTAAAATTATATATTTAAATTTCTTCCAAATTTTAAATTAATTTTTATGGTTATCATAAAAATATATATATCACTACAAGTTAGTCTGAAGAACATATTGAGAGAAGTATGTTATGACTATCACTTGGAAAAAATCGAAAATAGCCAACTACGATTTGAATAAACATCTAAATAGAAATTTGAGCGTATTTCTATCGAAACATATTGACAGTGTAAAATTTGAAATTATTGCAATGTGTATAGTCACATGCAAAGTAAAAGTACACGCGCACAAAATTAAAAAAAAATATATGTATATATTTCGTGTGTATATACATTTGATTGATCCATTATGCGATGATAAATAGTACTACACTTGCGCAGCGAGTACATACATATTGTAGCTTTACAATGTGTGTATAGAGGAAATTAATACTTAAATATGTGAAAATAAACATATGTTACTTATGAATAAATTTATAAACGGTTTTACTGAAACATTAATTTTATTAATTAAAAATATTCATATATATTTATACATACACAATGAGTTTAATTTAAACTTTATTAGATGCTATTAAATTATGCCACGAATGTAATCTGCACAATTCCGCCCAAGTGCAAAATAAGATGGTCCTGCATACGTTATCATTGAGCTGCCCAGACATTCCTCTCCAGAGTACAATACAGCGTACTGAAATTTATATACACATATTTTATATTCACTTTTATACTCACTCACTCTCTCACACACACACACACACACACGCGCGCGCGCGCGCGCGCACGCACGCACGCACACGCACAAATTAGTCAATCTATGATACAGCCAAACTAATGTGTAAAATTAAGCAATAACTGAAAAATGAATGATGGCATGTTATTACCTAATTTATCGAAATAAAGCTTGGTTAAATGATTATTTTATGATAATTTAATTGTTATTGCGTATATAAAGTATCAAAGTATCATAAAAGCACTTTATATCTTCATTATATAATACATTGTATATTATTAATTACCTGTCCCTTTGTAATTGCTCGTAAAGGTGCATCAAGACGAATAAATAAACGATCATTGGACATCTTGTATACTCTACAAGCAATTAATGGATCTCTGTGTTGAAAGCGAAAGTTACAATTTAATACGCCATTATTCCATCTCAATTTGCACGGCTCCTCACTGATCCAATGTATTTTCCGTGTTATTAAAAAGTCAGTGTATAATGCTGAATGAGTTGTACCACCTACCTATGTACATCAGAAAACAAAAGTATTATTAACAAATTATCTTAATTTATTTTCAACAAAATATTTATTTTCCATCGTGTACCACTGTAATAGTATTTGACTTCTGATCTTTGTTAAACACGTAATAAGGTTTGAGGCAGCCAGCAATTTTACATCTTTGCCCTATTGTCCGTTTGTGAATACCATTGTGTTTACCTATCTGCAGTCCACTGTCCAGATCTATATAGTTACCAGGTTTATCTGCTATGTACTGCAATCGTTATTATTGTCATCTTATTTTATTGGAAGCAATCGGCATTAGGCGAGAAATGTGCATCTTTTACCTCTGAAATAAAATCTTGAAACTCACGTTTTCCAACAAAGCAAATACCAGTGCTTTCCTTCTTTCGTGCTATTTGACACAATCCTGCTTGCATAGCCATCACCTTTACATGATTTTTCAAGTAATTTCCAAGAGGAAACATACAACGTCTCAAAGTTTGTTGCGGTATCTGGCCCAAGAAGAACGTTTGATCTTTATTGCTATCTTGCGCCTGTAACAAGCGTACGTCTACAGAATTATAATAGTAGCATTACATAATGTATTTAAATAATGGATTAATTTTACTTAATATAGGATACTTGCTAGTATTTGCTTCATAATTCTCTAGATATGGTCCGAAGCTTGTTTTAGCGTAATGACCTGTTGCAATTGCATCTGCTTGAAACTTGTCACGTGCGAGATGAAAAAATTTATCAAACTTGATGTTTTTATTGCACAAAATATCTGGATTCGGAGTATATCCATTCTGATACTTTTCTAACAAATCACTGGAAAAATTAGGATAAAAATATTGCTATCCTCACTTGTGTCAAAAAGTTCAAATACTTAAATATTCCTTCAAGTACCTAAAAACTTCGTTCCAATATTCTTTAACAAAGTTGATCTGTATCAAAGAAATTTCTAATTTGTCACAGATCCATCGAGCATCGTCATAATCTTTCTCAACCATGCATTTTTCTGTTTCGTCTCTAACATCCCAGTTTTTCATAAATACTCCAGTAATATTAAAGCCTTAAAAAAAAAAAATATATATATATATATATATATATATGCATTATATATATATATATATATACACACATCATGCATACATAAAGATATATATATATATGTGTTAGGGTATGTATACCTTTAACATGTGTATCAACGGAAGAGGTAAAGCTAGAATTTTTCTTTAGTTCCTACCTTTGTTTTTAAGTAGAAGAGCCGTCATGGCGCTATCAACACCGCCAGACATAGCTACGATAACATTTCTAATCATCTTCTCACTATCAATTCGATCAAATTACAATACTTTTTTTCGTAAACTTTTTACAACACATTAATATGGAATACATGAAAGATATAAATTTAAAGAGTTACATGAGCGTGATTCAAATTTAGCCTTTTGATCGCTGATAATTATGAAACATTTTACATTCTTACATATTATATCTCTTATATTCTGAATGATTTATAATTTAAGTCCAAATTAAAATCATAAACTTATCGATATTATATTAAATCCATGGAGGATAAAAACTAAGGAGATCAAACTAGGCTTTGAAAAGTGTAGTTAAAATCAAGTTTCTGAATTGATATCAATGGCGCTCGGTAAGCGGCGTTCGAATAGCAAAACTCCTCTCATATATGCTTACGATATGCATAACCTAAGAATAAAGACGTTATTCTACATCTGACATCATGTTTCGACAATGGCTTAGTTTCCGAGGGTTTAAACTGGATCAGAATATAAGAACCAACCAACTACAGTCGAGCATTCCCCTGTCATTCAACTGTAACAGGGAAATACTCGACTGTAGTTGGTTGGTTCGTACATTCTGATCCGGTTTAAACCCTCGGTGAAAATTAGGCCAATGGCTGCGTTCCGTTTCACATATGATGCGCATAATACATTTATCCTTGTTTAACATTCGGATAACAAGGGGCAGATCATATTCATAATCCGATCTTATTTCAAAATTGTTTTAAGTAATATCTTAAGACGCTAATATGGCTCTCTGATTGGTGACTTCTTAAAAGACGATCTTGAATATAAGATCTGACTATGAATACCAGCCAAGGATAAATAATGCAGCATACGTATCATGCGTAAAAAACGGAACGTAATCAATAACAGGAAGATGTAAATTCACGTAAATTATCATAAAAGAAACAGGAAACAGAGAACAGAGAATAAAAATTTCAACCTATCAGAAATCATGTATTGTGGAATACATAGTTTCTGATTGAAATTCTTATTCTATATTCCCTATTCCTTTTATTGTGCAAAATCCCTAAAACTGTATGAAGAATGGAACATTTTTCATATAAAATTGGTATGACCTATCATAGTGGAAAGAATACAAGGTGAAGTACTCCCGTGGATGCGCAGTAGGAGAGTGAATTTGGGTAACATTTGATTAGCTGTTTCAACATAACCAGCACTATATACGCAGAGACGTATATAGTGCTGGGGAACATTTGATTAGTTATTTTCAGTATTGCTATCCAGTATTACTTGCCAGAGTCTCTATAAGGCCGGAGTCAGATTATGTATTGAAGATAGAGATTAAAGATTAAAGATTGAAATTTTACTAATGAGGAGAAAGAAATTTTGGCTCCTTTTGTTCTGATTGGTCAAACTTCAATTTTTCAATCCTCAATCTTATTCTTCAATGCGTAGTCTGATTTCGGCCTAAGAAAGTCGCGTTAATCTTGTTAAAATTTTCATTGGCTTGAAGTGAAATGGCAGAACCAATCATCGATGCTATTATATTCCCACTTTGAGTATCGTGAACGCGGTAATTTAGATTTTAGAAATTGTAAGAGTAAAATTTACATTAAATTATACAATATTGACAAATAGAATTAATGTTAAAATACAAAATATTTCAGCAACCAATGAAATAATTCATAGAGCATATAAAGATAAATTTAAGGAAAATATAAGGCATGAATATGGGCATACGTGTCATGAAACAAAAGCGACATCTCAATCGAACTAATTTAAATGATCACTTTTGACCACGCTTTTTGACAGCCTCGTCCATATAAATTCGGTCTCCTTAGTCTCTATTCTGATATAATTATAAGCACGAAGTAAAAAAGAGACCAAATTCAAGCGATGGTCAGGCGGTCACAAAAAGTTAGGCTCAATTTCTATAGAGTTCCTCTAATAAAGTCCGATGTCCACGATGCTAAAAATCGGTCCGAGATCTCAGATCGATTTTTAGCATCGGATATCAAGGATTAAGGGAGCGTTTATATTGGCCATAACCGTATGCCGTAATCTGTAAAAATTGACCAATCACCTTTGAGTATTTTCTTCTTATAGTCGAATGAGAGGGGAATACTCGACTGTGATTAATTAATTCTTAGGACTGTCGCACACAAAATTCCATAACAGTATATACATATGTATTATATATAAGGTGTAAACTTAAGCTGCTGAATCAATCAGAATACTGCTTTAGATTACGCAATTTAACGGAAATGGAAATAACAATAAACTTATCCATAACCTCGCAATAAGGTGAATTTCAATTGATTGAAACTCGCCTTATTGCAAGATTACGGAAAAGTTTACTAATCTAATTACGTAATCTAAAACAGTATCCTGATTGGCTCATCGGCTTAAGTTTACATTTTACGTATACTGTTACGGAATTTTGTGTGCGGCAGCCCTTACAGATTGTGGCATACGGTATACGGTTA
The DNA here is from genome assembly GCF_024713525.1 of Acromyrmex echinatior. Taxonomy (NCBI): domain Eukaryota; kingdom Metazoa; phylum Arthropoda; class Insecta; order Hymenoptera; family Formicidae; genus Acromyrmex; species Acromyrmex echinatior. Next base: position 9,555,472 of record NC_141856.1, read on the forward strand.
CAACCAATATAAACATTCCCTAAGAGTTAAGCCATCGAGTGATGATTTTTGATTGGTTCCGCCATATTCAACGAAAACGATAGTAAAGTCTGCAGTACACGGCTTGCTTTTCCTGCTGGATTGCTAGATTAGAATCTTACCGCCGTATTGGCTGCGATATTGAGGCATCGTGTGCTCTAGACTTTAATGTAGCTTTTTCCGTCTATATAAAGTAAAAAAAAAAAATAAAAATACCGGCCACTCAACATCCTCCAACCTCATTTATAGCCGCAGTAATTATAGTAACATGTATTAGGTGTTGGAATTAATTCGTAGCGTTTTTTAATGAAAGAATGTTATTTATTTCACATGAGCATTAAAAAATACATTAATGAAAGTACTTCCCATCACTTGTAAGACGCTACGAATTAATTCCAACACCTAATAATTATTATTAAAAAACATTACAGTCTTAGGCTACGTTCCTCTCTGAGGAAAATTTTACTCGAAATATATAGTACATGTAACATATCGCACATAGAGTAAAATCTTCCTCGGAAAGGAAATTTTGGAACGTAGCCCTAATATTATCAGAGAAGCACGACCGACTTAGGGTGCTATTTCATTTTTGCATTTTTGTACGACAATGTGTGTAGGATAGAGAGGTCTTCGAATTTCTCTATTCTATAATCAATCGACAGGCTTAAAAAATTTGTCGTACGACAAATGAAATATCACCCTTATATTAGTAAAAGTATGAAAAAGTATTAAAAAATATTAAAAAGTACTAAAACAAGTATTAAAAATGGCGTCGTTTGCAATACGGACTATAAAATCCACTAATCAGCCATTAAACAACCATTTTTAATACACAGAAATCAATTCATGATTGGCAGCTAAGGCACGTGATTGCATTGACCAATCAGAACACTTAGTATAATACCAGTCTTATAAATCTAGGACTCTATAGTAACCATAAAACGTAAACTTAAGCCGATGAACCAAGGGTATTGCTTTAGATTTACCGGAATAAACTAACGGAAATAGAAATGACAGTAAGCTTATCCATAAAAAATTCAATTGGTTGAAGTTTACGTCTTAGCAAATTGACAAATCATAGTAAATTATTCTTCTCGCATCCGACTGTAATTGGTCAATTTCTTATGATTTAAGGCTTAAAACATTTATTGTATTATAGATCCGAACTTAAGCGGGGAGCACAGACTCTTATATTATGCATAACACATAAAACAAAGAAATCCAATCAAAGTTCTTTATTTCATGAAAAAGAAGGAAACGAAGGATTTTGATTGGTATATTTTCTTACGCCTTACATGTTATGTAAGAGTGTGCTCTTCGCTTTACATTTAAGAATGTCTTAAATATAATTTTAAGATGTCATAAATCAATCCGAGGACTGTATTATTTTAGGCTACGTTCTAAAATATCCTTTTCGAAAGGAAAATTGTATTGGGTCTAAAAAGTATCCGCGGTACTTTGTTACTAGATATATGACTATCAACACACATCTAGTGACAAAAAACCGCGGATACTTTTTAGATGACCCAATACTTAAAGTATATACTACATGTAACATATATTATATCGAATATAGTATATCGAATAAAATTTTATTCGGAGTGATGTTTTGGAATGTAGTCTTAAGACTTATTATTTAAAACAGATTTTAAAATAAGAACGGACTATGAATACCGCCCTATGCGTTTCACAGTTGGTAGCCCTTGAATCTTATAAACAGTACATAGATAGAGAGGACAGAGATTTAGGAAGAGATACTGTCTAACTGCACACACCATGTTATCCTTTCACCATGCTCCAGGACAAAATAGAGAGAGAGAGAGAGAGAGAGATAGAAAGAGAGAGAGAGAATGAACAGTCTCTCGTATCGCTATAAAGTCCAGCTACAAAGTTCTCTAACTTTCGCGTTACGACACGCTACTATTTGAAGAAATTAATCACGTCGGATAATGATTTCGATCGCGATAATTTTCTCTTCATTTTTCACGATTCGCAAGAATAAGCTGTCGCGAGTGTCATACCGTGAACGTGATTTGAGGCTCGCGCGTGAAACTCCAAGACAGCCGAGCAAAGATCATCGGTCAGCCAATCGACGCGCGACTCTTTCCGGGCCGGGCCTGCGGTCAGCAACCAGTCAAACTCATTGAGAGATAAAACGATTGCGACGTACAGTGCACTTCGAATAAGTGCAGTCGTAATTCTCGAACGACGCGTTGCAGCATGTACAACAAAACAATGGCACTTGTAGAAAATTGCAAAGTCACTGACGATCTCTCTACTGCTTTCAACGAACGGCGCGATCTCGGCTATTTTGCGCAGTTCCCATGACCCAGATTACAAGATGGGGGGATTCGTTCGTCTCTTGGAACAGCTTACAGCTGGATGAACCGTTGGCTACAATGGCTACGAGCTACGAGATCGCGCCGCGCGCACATCTCTCTGCATCTTGCTGCGCATTGCTGCGCCCTCCCTACCTATCTACCTACCTACCTACCTACCTATCTACTGCTACCTACCTACCTACCTACGCCTCAACAAAATCGCCGCCAGCGGCGCCGCAACTCAGGGCCGTAATCGCCGTGTATGTAGCACCGAGGTCTTCAACACCCCTCCTATCATATACCGCGATGTCGCGCAACGAGGAAAAATATCGAAATTCGATTCAAATCTGCACTACTAAAAGCGCGCATGTGCTTTACATTCGCATTTTCAGTTTAGATCTGCTTAGCGCAAGACGCGTCAAATTCAAGAGAAAATGATAAAAGTTGAAAAACTCCTGCGAATTTTCGTTTTTTTTTGCCTAACAAAAAATGATAATCGCGCGAAGGATCATTCGTGAAAGAGACGCGCTTTTGCGTTTACATTTGGATCACGCGGATAACTATGCGATGCTAATAAATGTCGCTCGATTATAATACATACATACATGTATATGTAAGAATAATATCGTCGCTGAATTTGCACGCAATCGGTCCCTATCTCCGTTCCTTAATGACCTCAATTCCTCCGTTTTGAGACTCTCCGTATGCGTGCGAGAGAGAAAGTGAGTGAGTGAGTGAGTGAGTGAGTGAGTGAGTGAGTGAGTGAGTGAGTGAGTGAGTGAGTAAGTGAGAGAGAGAGAGAGAGAGAGAGAGAGAGAGAGAGAGAGAGAGAGAGAGAGAGCGAGAGCACGCGACCACGGAAATTGGAGAAGCGATGATCACACAAGCTCGATAGCCATCGATAGCGCGTGAAAGAATTTCTTCGCACTTGGTAGTCTGATCGAAACGTTGCTCGTTGCGGCAAGGATGACACGGATGGTGGACATTGCGATGGTGGTGCGATGTCGTGGGAAACCTGATCATCGGTAGCAGCAATCCCGAGTGCCCGACAGCTCGAGTGGTTGGTAACAGAGACGCCGCTGGTCGCGCCAATACGCTCCTGCGCAGTACATTCCCCACCCCCTCCCCCCCACTCTCATCTCCCGTCCCGCTACGCGACCAGTCGGAGTCGGTTCCTTGTTTGCCATCACAAAATCCAATAGTTTGCCTTGTACCGCTGAAGGAGAGAGGTTGCACGGTTCGACGGTTTCACATACGCGTCTTGCGAAAAAGTGCGGTGAATCCTACGAGTCCAATGTAACGCATGTCTCTTGCTTACGCAAAAGATGTACATTATCCCGCGTTTATTTACCCATACTACAAGATTTCGCCGTTGTTAGAGTGAATTGGCGCGCGCGCATATTCGTGGAAGTGAGAACACTGTAAATTCCTACGAGCAACCGGACCAACCGGCCTGTTAAGGCTTCGTCGATTTTTTGGTCGTGAAAAAACAACGAACCAAGAGAGCCGAAGAGAAAGAGTGAGAGAGAAAGAGAGAGAATAAGAAGATAGGTGTGGAACACAGAAATTGTGTGAGGAAGGAGGAGTCTAGTACATAAGGAGAAACAGAGTGAGAAAATAAGAAAGGAAGAGAGAGAGAGAGAGAGAGAGAGAGCGCGCGCGGGCGCGCGCGCGCGCATGGTGCTGTGTGCGTGGATGCGTACATGTGTGTGAACGGAGCGAACGCGCGAACGCGAACGGAAGAGGAACAGAGAGAGGTGGAGACGGTGAGAAAAGGAGGGAAAGGAAGAGAGAGAGAGAGAGAGAGAAAAAAGGAGAACTCTGCAAATGTAAGGGTCGATTATACGACGCCGTCGAGAGACTCGATCGCGAGGGAAATAGCTGGTGATACATACCGAGGGTGTACGGTGCCTGCTTTGGTGGCGGTGGTGGTGGCGGTGACGGTGACGGTGGCGGTGGCGGTGGCGGCAGCGGCAGCGGCGGCAGCGGCGGCGGCGGCGGCGGCAGCGGCAGCGGCGTCGGTGGCGCTTCGCGGAGGAAGTGACCGCACGCGGCGCGGACGTACGTTACTTGTCGCGGAGTCCGCTCCAAGAATGCGTTATGTATTTACGTAGAATATTGCGTAACGTACAAGGGGCCGGCTAGAGTGTGTTTAGAAACGTGCGTCGTTTTAGAGTTTCACGGCATAGATCGACAAGAACTACCGGCGCAAGAGCCAGCTTCGTGCGTGCATACGCAGCAGGAATCCAACCCGGCCACCGACGCGATCGAAAGTTTTGGGGAGCCAGAGAAGAGTTGGCGACAGTGCACTATTCACGACGACAACCGAGAGACGTATCTCGATCTCGACGTCATCGTCACCGCTCGTATCCTTCGTCGTACTTGTACGAGAAAATCTACGTAGGAGATAGGAACGCGGAACGTGTTTTTTTTTTCAAATGGAAATTGGTACGTAAAAGAAAGACATCCACTGCAATGTTCGAAACGTTTATCTACTCGTTCATCATTTTCCTCATGCATTCGATGCGACTTTTCTACATATACGCGGCACCGCGTCGACAATTCTGCAATGGAGCTCGATCGGGTCTCCCCCCCAATCTTCCCCTCCCCTCCCCTCTTTCACTTTCTCTCTCTCTCTCTCTCTCTCTCTCTCTCACACACACACATACACACACACACACACACACACACACACGTAGCTAGCACGAGTTTGTAACTTAGGCCCGGTTGCACCAACGTTACTTTGATTTTAAGCGATACTTAAAACTCTCTCTATCTCGTTTTAAAATCAAAAAGAGGTAGGACAAAGAGAGTTTTAAGCTTTGTTTAAAATTAAAGTAACGTTGGTGCAACCGGGCCTTATTTTTGTAACGCGCTTGTGTCTCGCGCGTCTCTCTGATATGCGATAAAGTTTCATTGTAAAATATTACCATTTACGTCGCCGAATTTCAAACTGTTACGATAAAAAATGTATGTACCTTCATTTTGCTCGTCGAATTAACTTCAAATGATTATGAAATTGAAAATGAAATTATGGAGTAGAGATCCTAAAGAACATCAAGATCTTCCAGATCTTATAACCTAACTTTACGTAGTTTCACATGTTGTATTTTCCTAAACCTTTCGAGATTCGTGCAGAACATTCTTTAATTGCAAATTTATTTATTTGAAAATTTGTAAACTGTTATAAAGAATTTCAATAGACTTTCACCATATGATTTTACCATATTTTTTTCCTGATAAAATATTTTAACGTTAAACACAAGACATACATGCCGATGACTGTTCCAAAATTTATTGCCAGTACTCAAAATCTATAGTACATACATGTAATGTAAATTACAGATTTTTAGTACTGGCAGTAAATTTTGGAATACAGTCTATATGACTATTGATCTATTTTCCATTCCTGCACTAGACTGTTCTAGAACTCTCTTTCGCGCTATAGACAAATATTAAGTACGTATATCTATCTTACTTTAAGTTCTAAAAGTGTACACTAGTTCAGTCACAGAAAACAGACCTTATATATGCCTATAGTTGAAGTATGTGTTTTGAAAATTACTAATGTGTAATATACTGTTTATATCCTATATTTACATGAATACAAATGTATTTTAAATCAATATTCAATACTCGGAGATATCTCTTTGTTTATTTATAATTCACAAAATTAATCGTGTGATTTGTGAGAGATATAAATTTGAATCTAAATTAACCTTTTCTAAACATAATCATTAGCTTTAAACTTTTCAGGATTGTCTTGAAATCGACAAGCTTTGATGTATAAGTGATATTAACAATACATTACTGTATATATACAAAATGCAAATAATATGCAAATTGTGTGTGTGTGTGTGTGTGTACACAGGATATACAAATATGTATGACTGGGTTTCGTTGCATGTATGATGTGCATTAGGCATTTTATTCTTGTTGTTTACAGAATATTAAACAAGGATAAAATGATATATCATGTGCATCATGTGTGCAGAACAAACCTGTATATTTTATGTGCGTGCATATACATATATGTGTGTTGTATATATATATTTTTTATGTTACTTATCATTATCATTTTTGTTAATCTCTACATTATATTACACCTTGTCATTTTCAAATTCTGAAGTAATCTAATTTCACAAAATTTCAGAAAATCTATCATCTCACAGAAAATTTACCATATGTCACGTAAATTCTTATTATAAATAAACTATGCCTGAACTATTTATTAAGAATGTAATGCTCTCGATAGTGATTTGTAAGTTAAATTGCAAAACGGAGAAGAAATAAACCTCTTTTGGAATTATTTTCTTTTCAGCAGCTCCAATGTGATTTGCAATGAAACGTGTTCGCGGACTGGACGACATACCATCAACACCAACAAAGCACTCATCAGTGAGTGCAGCAAGTGGCTTAGGTGGTGGAGGAGGTAGTTTAGATTACCACTCTGGCAGTGGAATAGGTGTTGTTGTACCTGGTCAAGCAGTTCGGTCTGTTGCGTCAAAAGAAATGCCAGGAAGTATACAGTTTGGCACTGCCCAAGCTCAACAACAATACACTGGAGCGATTGTTGTACCAACCGCAGCACCATCTCCTATCAAGGTAAATTCCTATTGCGATTCCATATGTATCTGCAAGTGTGATGATGATGATGAAGGTGAATAATAATACTTAATAAATGTTATATATGCAGCAGGCGAGTGGCTCCGCGGGAGGACTTGGTTCCACGTGTAGTAGTAGCAACATAAATACTGGTGGTGGTTTGCATAGTGGAATAGGTGGTGGTAATAGTCACACAATGACTTCCCAACAACCTACATCAGGATCACAAAATCAAGTCCATGCGCAACAGCAATCGACAATAAGGCATAAGGTGCATCATCTACTTTTTTTCTTTTATGTATCACACAGACACGTACAACACATGTATGCATGCGCGAACAAGAGTACAAAATACAAACATTAACGCCTATTGTGCGCTTAGACAATCGTCACAAGTTTGTAAATAAGAGCTATCGTTACTATAGGTACATTCTGGTAATGTAACACCTTTGGCTTCCACTCCACCCGGCTCTAATCTGGGAGGAGGAAGTGGATCTCAACAATTCCAGAGATTAAAAGTAGAAGATGCTTTATCTTATCTGGATCAAGTAAAATATAAATTTAGTGATCAACCACAGGTGAGCGACAAAGAATTAAATATATTAAATATGAATTAAATAAGAATTCAAACGTGAAAGTGTGTGTGTGTGTGTATTATTAGTTTATTGACTAATTTATTGGTATTTTTCATCACATTGACACAAAATTTTTTATTTGTAGGTATACAATGACTTCTTAGATATTATGAAAGAATTCAAATCTCAAAGTATAGATACTCCGGGCGTTATAACGCGAGTGAGTCATCTCTTCAAAGGACATCCCGAACTCATCGTTGGTTTCAATACGTTTCTCCCACCCGGCTACAAGATAGAAGTACAAGCAAACGAACAAGGATATGCTTTTCAAGTATCCGTCAGTATGCCCAGTCCAACAGCAACACATACCGCCACATTGTCGCAGCATCATTGTACGGTGAATGTTGGTTCACCTCCAGTAGCTAGTCCACCCACGCAACCTGCAAAAGCACCTCCCGTTTTGCAAATAATGCCAGGGTAAGTATTCCGCTAAGTCCGCTATTATTACAAATTATGAAAAAAGAAAATGCAATGTCTATTGCTACATTGATTGTCCTCAGGTCGGGTAATATACACCATACGTTGGCAAACAGTATTACAACTAATAGCTTAACTGTTCACGCGCCTTCACCGCCGCCAGTATCAGTGTATAATAATTCGCACGTTAGTACTGCACAAGCGCAAGCTGTCAGTCAGGCTTTAAATCAAGCAGATGGTGTGTCGACTGGTGGACAAACTCAACAAAGTCAGCCGGTTGAATTTAACCATGCGATAAACTATGTCAATAAAATAAAGGTAAGATTATTAACAAAGAAAGAAGGAATGATATGAGATATGGAAAATAATCAAGCATATGTAAAGTGTACAAAATTATGTTATTTTTAGAATCGATTCCAAGGTCAACCAGACAAATACAAACGCTTTTTGGAAATATTGCATACGTATCAGAAAGAACAGCGAAATTTAAAAGAATCTGGTCATATGGGAGGTACAAGTTCCGGTGCGACAGGTGGAACGAAACACTTGACGGAGGCGGAAGTTTATAGTCAAGTTGCTAAATTATTTGAAAATCAAGAAGATCTGCTTGCTGAATTTGGACAATTTTTGCCGGATGCTACCAATCAGCAAAACTCATTGGTGAGTCGGTGCTTATTACGATAAAACGATAGAATTCTCGACGAAATTGAAATTTTAAATGAAGAATTGCAATTATGCACTAAAAAATTGATCTAAGGTAGTACGGTCGTACGCACGCACACACACACACGCACACGCACACAGACAGACAGAGAAAGACTTTTAAAGAAACCTGTATGTTTCTTACAAACATACATATGAAAATATATTGTTTCTTGTTTTTCTAAACTGGTAGCGAAACGTATATATGTGCAAGAAGAAGAGGGAGCGCAAATGTGAGAAAATGATGTTTATAAATCATATTCTTCCATTACGAGTCTGTTGTGTAATATCGCGTTTTAAACACGAACATCTGCTATTACATATATTTTCTTGATCCTCATATATTTAAACACAAGATAAAAAAAGAAGGGATTATCATAATTTTTCTTTTTTCCTCTCTCCTTTTTGCTCACATTTCTTCTGTCGATGACAAAGCTTTTTTTTTCGTCCAATAAACTAACCAATTTTGATTCCTATTAGTCTCTTGCCATGTTTCAGACTAATAAGACGACATCAGTTAACGATCATACGGCAATTGTCAAGAAACCAATTGGACTTAAGACACCTTACAATAATTCTGGTACTATATCGAGAGATCTTCGAGAAGGTAGCAGTACGGTTGGATTGGAACGCGACAATCGAGAACACAGAGAACGAGAACGGGAGCGAGATAGATCGAACATAAGAGATATGAATAGTGGCCAGAAATGCGGACACAGTACAGGACAATTGAAAAGAAGTCCGTCATTCTCGACTTCAGCGACTGCAGGAAATTCTCATCATATACAACATGGTCCACCACCCTCGAAAAAGCATAAAGTGGCTTCGATGCGTGATATTTCTATCGCAGAAGCTGGTAAATACGGTACCTTAAACGATTATGCTTTCTTTGATAAGGTGAGCATTAAGTGTATTATTATTTATAATTTCTTCATTATAACTACGTTACATACTTTCGTACAACAAACAAGTTTTCTTAAATAAATATTATGTTACCTTAGGTTCGAAAAGCGCTCAGATCGCAAGATGTCTACGAAAATTTTCTTCGGTGCCTTGTGCTTTTCAATCAAGAAATAATATCGAAATCGGAGCTTATTCAGCTAGTGACACCATTTCTCGGTCGTTTCCCTGAATTATTACGTTGGTTTAAAGATTTTCTGGGTTACTTAATCGATTCATCGAGCACTACGGTGACAAATGCAGGAAACGCCATCGGAATAGAAACTTTCCCAAACAGCATTGTACGCAGCCATCAAGAACGGCCGCAAGGTGACTTAGCGATAGAAATTGATTATACAGCGTGCAAGCGATTGGGGGCATCGTATTGCGCATTACCAAAATCGTACATTCAGCCAAAATGTAGTGGCAGAACGCAATTGTGTAAGGAAGTCCTCAACGATACCTGGGTTTCATTTCCAACTTGGTCAGAAGACAGTACATTTGTAACATCAAGGTAATTGATCACTTTTATTTATGCACCTGCCCATGTCAGAAACACTTTTCTAATTTCTTTGTCGTCTTCCTTATACTATTCTTTTCTTTTTTCTATCATTTGCTTTTAAAATTATCTATTACATGCATAATGTTATTTATTTGTTGATAATATTATTAATATTGTAAAAATAACTGAAATATTTATTTCAATTATGAGATATGTGCGCATTGGTTTGCCTAGGAAAACGCAATACGAAGAATCCATATACCGATGCGAGGATGAACGTTTTGAATTGGATGTCGTTATAGAAACTAACGCATCGACAATTAGAGTGCTCGAGGGCGTTCATAAAAAAATGAACCGGATGACTCAAGAGGAGGTACAAAAATATAAACTCGACGAGTGCATGGGCGGTTGTTCCTCTACGATTCATCAACGAGCAATAAAAAGAATATACGGTGATAAAGCTTCCGACATCATAGAGGGTCTTAAAAGAAATCCTATAGTGGCTGTGCCCGTTGTACTCCGCCGACTAAAGGCTAAGGAGGAGGAATGGCGGGAAGCGCAAAAGGGATTCAATAAAATCTGGAGAGAACAAAACGAGAAGTACTACTTGAAATCTTTAGATCATCAGGGAATTAATTTCAAACAGAATGATGTAAAAGCGTTGAGATCTAAAAGTCTGTTCAATGAAATCGAAACATTATACGACGAGGTTGGTATATACGTGTTTTAACTTCAATTTCCATCTCGCTTTTCTGCGGTTTCTCTGTCTTTCCCTTTTTATCCTTTTTCCTTTTCCTTTTTTCGTTTTGCAATTATTTAACGTGTTTTGGCATATCGTACAGAGGCACGAACAGGGTGACGACGGTAATGGCGACGGTCAAGGGAACAGTGGTCCACATCTCATTCTATCGTACAAAGACAAGTCTGTATTGGACGATGCTGCCAATCTCTTGATCCATCACGTTAAACGGCAAACCGCTGTCCATAAAGAAGACAAACAACGGATAAAGCTTTTGTTAAAACATTTTATACCTGATCTTTTCTTCCATCCTCGACAAGAACTTAGCGATGACGAAAGGGACGAAGACGGTAGATTCTTTTTTTTATCTCATAACTGTTATCTCGTGAAGAGAAATATATTTTCGAATACATGCTCGAATTTTATTTCATTACAGATGAGAAGGACAATGCAAACATGGCAAACCATTTACAATCCACAACAAATACTTCATTATTGAGTGGATTACAAGCTAATAGGAGTAAGGCTCCCGCGTCGCCGAGTACATCTTCCGCTCCTATCAAAAGTGAACCCGACGTAAAAGTACCAATGCACGCTCTCTCGAGTGATCCCGAGGAAGCGTATACGCTTTTTATGGGGAGTAATAATTGGTACCTTTTCCTGAGGTTACATCATATACTATGTGAAAGATTAACAAAAATGTATGACAGGGCGGTTGCTCTTGCCGAAGAGGAATCCAAGTATAAACAGCAGCGCAGAGAAAGTACAGCGGTCGCTTTAAGATTGAAACCAAAAAGTAAATAATCCATTTGCCATATTTTAAATTGTCAATTTGCATTGGCAATTAATTATCACGCATTGAGTCGTATATTAATCGCACTTATCATCGGTATATTTGACACAGGTGAAATTGAAATTGAAGATTATTATCCTGCCTTTCTGGATATGGTTAAAAATGTCCTCGACGGAAATATGGAAAGCACAGCGTACGAAGATACATTGCGAGAAATGTTCGGTATTCATGCATACATTGCCTTTACTCTCGACAAGGTCGTTAATTATGCGGTTAGGCAAGTAAGTAAATTTTTGTTTTGTTCTCTTTTTCATGACATCATGACAAGAAGAAAAAGCGGGCATGCGAAATTATATATTTCTGGCAGTTGCAGCACCTAGTCTCAGATTCCGTTTGTCAACAATGCATGGATTTATTCCAAAGGGAGCAACGTCAACCTAAAGAAAATAGCGGAGCTGGCGGACTATGCGCCACAGCGTACATGAGATTAAGCGCTGAATTATCATATCAACGCAAGGCAGAAAAAGCAATGGCAGATGAAAACTGTTTCAAGATATATATAGTGAGTAACTTTTTTTAAAATATTTGATTTATTTACAGTTACAGTAATAGCAATAGTGGTAATAGCAATTATTATTAATGACAAATTATATCACGTAGGCGCACTTTTACTTTCTTCTGAATACACTTTCTTCTGAATGTCTAAAATATTGTTTTTCACTAGACTTTACCAATTTTTCTTCTTACACAAACACGCGATGAAATAAAAAATAAAAATGTGCGAATAGTTTAGAAAATATTTCAAGAACGTCATATATCATGATTAAAATACACTATGTCGTAAATGAAATTAGAATAGTTGTCAATAATAAGTGCTTCATTGAACACTGTATATAATTAGATTTTAGTCGCAAACTTTCAAGCTGTATTTTTTATTTCAGTATAAAAAGGACTGTAAAATGACGATGGAGTTGTTAGATACAGAAGGCGACGAAACAGTGGATAATGGCTGTAGAGAGAGAGAAAGGGAAGGCGTTACAGTTTCTGAAAAATGGTCAACATACGTTGAGAGATTTTCTGCACCAGCTGGTCAAACTAGTCCAAAAGACACTCCTGCCTTAACAGAGAATGAGCAGACGACCAATCATCCTGTGAGTAACGACCAGGCAGCAAGGGGGGGGAGGGGCAGAAAACGCAAGAACACTGACATTAGCAAAAAGGTATAGGATCCAAATACCTTTTCATAATCATTGCCAACATTCAACTTAACGTTCATTCGCGTAATTGACAACTGTGATTAAACGTTGTACGCTTGTATTTTGTCGTTTTTATTTGACGTACAACGATGAATGCCCCAAAGAGTAATGGAACTTTCTTCTACCAAAAGTATAAGACTTTATTGGACAAGTCAAATAAATTAGACGCCTTTGTGGGGGGAGTGATCTTTGTGCAAGATTTCCTTGACATAGAAAACGCGTTTGTGCGCGCGCGCACCACACATTCACACGCGCGCACGCACGCACGCACGCGTGCGCGCGCGCACACACACATACACTGTACGCACATACATATATATCATTTTTATGAAATAATCTACGATACAGGATGATTATACTTTGCTGAATTATTTACGCTTTATGCGTATCATTAAGATACCCATTACAGTTCCGTGTATCATCAGTGTCGGTCAACAAACTTCTGTACATTTATTCAATGGTGCAACTAATATACATATATATATATATATATATATATATATTTTTCTTTATACATATACAAAATGGCACAAATAAGTCCCTACGTACTTAATACATTTTATAATAATTGGAAATTTATGTATATATAAGAGAAATTTATTAAACTTTGTTTTAAATTAACTGTATGGTACTATAAATTACATGAAATTTTCTGATATATTATGACGCATCTTTTTTTCTACAAATGCAAATGTTTTCCTGTAATTCAAATACTTTAAGTTATTGAGACAACATGCAAAATATTGCAAAAAACTGTTAATATTCTTAATGTATATATTATGTTTTCCTTATTTTATTTTGTCTTTTATTTAATTTTATATTAAAAAGATGATACGAGTGATAAAAGTTAATTGAAGCAATGAGAGAAACAAGATCAAAAAACAATTTCCTTAATTGTAATTAATTAATTTTTCTTAATTGTAATTGTTACAAAAATAATATATAAATTATAAAGTTTTCTATTTTTAATTTATCTTCTTTTTTATGTTAGACCAAGGAAAAACGCAAATTAATTTATATAACATTGAAATTGTGCAATATTTATTACTTTAATATTTTTAATATTTAATAAAAACATATTTTGTATATTTGTAATATTTAAATATGCAGTCAATTTTTCTAAAATAGACGGAGAAAATAAATTTTGTGTAAATAAGCAATTGTTTAATCTTTATTTATCATCATGTTAAAAAATAAATTTTATATTAAAACATGAATTTCTTCACATCTAATATAATATAATAACGTTAACTAACTGGATTGAATATAGAAAATTTCATGTGTATGTACTTCATATGTTGTATAACATTTATTTTGTTTATTGTTACACATTCATTTAATGATGAGTGTTGTAAAGAATCAATACAGTTGTGAGATAACATGATGATGACCAATTGTTGTAAAATAATGGTAAAAATTGTTAAAAATAGAAAAAAAGAATTAGCATAAATTTTACAAAGTCATCCTAACAGTGCCATAATGAATGTAAACTAATAATTATAAATGAACAATTTAGATGCCTTTTTTTAGATTGAATGTGTACTTTCCTCTAACTAGTTACATATTTCGTAAAAACATATATATATTTAGTATTTCTTGTGTATGTGTGTGTGTGGGGGGGGGGAGGGTGCGCGCGCGATATTGCATCTTTATTTCTCTAACCTACTATTTGACATATGCACGTATATACATATATAAAGTATTTTTTTATATTTTGCGAAAAGTTAAAACTAAATTTAATTAAATAATACACACACAAATATATATATTGGAGTTTTATTATCAAAAATAGCTTGTTGTTACAAAACAATATGCATTTCATGAGTGTGAATGAAAATTTTAATAAAAATAATTTCTATTTATTGTAAAAAGTTCGTTCTCTTTTTAGTAATTAAAATTTTTTATTTTTAGGAGGGGGGGCAGAAAAATATAAGACTTACTTCAAATAATTCTTTTGAGTTAATGCAATGTGGATAATTGTAAAATTATTTTTTTTAATAATGAAAATACAAGTTCAATTTTCTATCATCGCTATATCGGAAAAGACCGATTTGAAAAAGCAGTATAACAGATTTTAAAGTAAATTGAAATTTTTAAATAAATTGAGAAAATATAATTATAGGAATAACAAAAATATTTTTACTTAAATAAAATATTTTTAGCTAAATCTTAGCTAATATTTTATTGTATTTCATAATAGATGTTATGTATATTTTGTGTTCATATATATAATTTTTATATAAATCTTCTAATTACATTTTACTTGAATATGCGTATTACTTTGCTTAATAACGATCGATATAAACTGTACAAATAAATTCCTGTCATTTTTATTTAATCTACACATCATTTTTCTTGACAATATTTTAAGACTTGTACTTATTTTTTTGATCAAAGAAACTTATTTTCTCTGAGGCATGTAATTATTTAAATATAAAATATGTATATATTATCTGAAAGAAAGGCATCTATCTATTTAATAAGTGAGAATAATGTCGTATGTACAAGTAAAATATTAATTTATATCGTAACACATTTGATATTAGTCAATTCTTAAAATTCCTATTATTTTCTTCATATCTTATTATACTAGATACACACACACACACCACACACACACACACACACACACACACACACACACACACAATTTAGTTTTATATATAAAAAGGTAAAATTAGATTTTGAAATATGTAAATTTAAAACCAATTTGTATATATATTTTGATACGCTCACGCGTATACAATGTACAACATGAAATAGCTATATAAGTAAAAAAATAGTTGATGATTAAGTTTTATATTTGACGAATTCTTGCTATTGTATTAAAAAATGCAGTAGTGAAATCTGAAAAGGATGCGCGCGCGCGCGCACACGCACACACACACGCGCACGCACGCACACACACACACACACACACACACACACACACACACACACACACACACACACACATGCACGCACGCACGCACGCACGCATACACATTCATAGATTTATTCAACATTATTTTCACGCCATTATATAATAAGACTAACATGGTTACACGGTTCATATTTTGTATTGGTTTTTCGAGGAAAAAAAAGAAATTCTAACTCATTTTGAAAGAAATTTTGAAAAATAGGCGGTTAAATGTTTGCATGGGGAGAAACGACGAGCGATGCGTTAATAAAATTCCTATGTAATATCTTAGACAAAAATATGAATATGTCGGAGAAACATCGAAACTTGTATGGCTTGTACACTCGTTTGGCTATTCGATCTGCTAAGCGAATAATCCAAAACTGTTTTCTACACGAGAGAATGATCTCATAACCACACCGCTAACATAGAAGGGTTTTGCGCATTTGCTCCATACGAGGGCACAGCGTGTCATGCTACGTTTCAAGACCCCAAAAGTATGTTACAGGATCAGCTGTAGTACGATGCACTATGCCTTTGTATGAATCAAGTATGCATTGGTTTTAGTTAACGAGACAACGAGGTATGACAAGACTACTATGTGGCGTGGAGCTAAGTGTGTTTTTAGCTCAACTGTTGCGTCCTTCATCAAACACATGTATATACGTAATATACTTTGCTACGTGTACATATAAATGATATATAGATAGTAAAGCAGGGAGATACTACGCACTGTATTATTATATGATGTATATAGAAAGTCAGTTGTAATTTTGCATCAATTCTGTAATAATGTTTGATAAACGCGACAGTATGAAGTATTAATATCCCGCAGTATTTGTCATTTTACCAAAGGTTTCACATTTTTCAATTTTTGTTTTAAACTCTGCAATAATTTATCGCTTTTAATATGATATCTGTTTTATGATATTGATATCTAAAAATCTGTGCATTTTAGATTTCTAATTTTATTCCCAATTATTTTTATTTTATATTATTTGTTCTTAAACGAATTTGTACAATGTGAAATTATTATGTTGACAACATTAATGTGACATTTTTTTCTAATGATGATCTTTGTACACATTACAAACATACATTTTTTTCAACAAGAAATTCGCACAGATAGCATATAGTTTCGTTTTTTTAAATTTATTTTTTTAAATTAAAGACATTTAGTAAATGCAATCACAGAATTAAAAACAGACTTTATATGCATTTTGACATACGCACACGCATGTGTGCGTGCGTGCGTGCGCACGTGTGCGAGTGCTGTATGTATGTATACAGTGAGTGCAGAAAGTATTCGTACAGAGAAAATATTTTTTTAAAAAAATTTAATTTTTAAAAAGTAAATATTATCCAGCGAGAAATGAGTCATCGAATTGATGTCGAATCGATACGATGATTTAACACCAATTCGACGTTTAATTGATGATCATTTCTTGGTTGGTAATTAACAATTTATTCATAAATAATAAAATAGATGATATGTTTCTTAAAATTATATATACTAAAAAAGATGTATATTAATTATAGAAAATATATCATCTGAAAAATAAGCGAAAATTAAAAATTCTATTGTTTGGATGCTCAAAAAGTATTCGTACAGTCGAGAAATTAGCTTCTAAAATCAGGAATATATGCAAAGTTCGTTTGTTAAAACAGAATATATTCATTGTATAAAATTGCTAATTAATATTTATTTTTCACAAGTAAGATTTTTTATAAATAATTTCCTTGTATACAAATACTTTTTGCTCTCACTGTATATGTAATCATTAAGATCATTACATTCAATACGCAAACGTGATTACGAATTCGTTTTTCATTTTTTAGAATTGATTGAAAGCTGCCCTTGTCGCGTGCTTGCGCGCGCGCGCGCACACGCACACACACACACACACACACACACACACACACACACACACACACACACACAAAACACAATTACAGTTCGAGTGCGATTCACTTGATATATCAAATGCATTTCTTGACAAGTCAATTTGTAATTCATTTTTTAATTGATTGATCAATGAAACATTTGCAGCATTAAGGATCGGTTGTCCCATCTTTTGATAAATTTTACCTATCAGGTAAATCCGGCAATCCGCACATGTGATTGGGTAATCTTGCTACTTACCCAACAGGTAAAATTTATCAAAAGGTGGAACCGGGCCTGAGTGGATTACATTCTCCAACTTTTTTTTTCCTCTGTCCTTTTCTCATTCGCATTTGCGTGCACGCGTGCATTACAATCACACACATCGACATGCAATCTCTTTATATAAACATTTGTCTACTTACAAACATTGTTAATCAAGATTTATTGCTCCAAATTTCCAAACTAAATTTCGTAAATCAAACACTTATTTATTGGCAAAAAAAAACTGTCATACGAAAAATATAAGACTGCAGTCACATATTCCGAATTATTTTTTTATTTGTAAAATATACAAAAGAGAAATAACGCACATTATGTATTTATCAGTGTGAAATCAACAATCATACAATCATAATTTGCTGTTTTTATCGATAATACAAGGAAGAGAAAGATACATTTGTTACAATGCAATGCACAATATGATAAATTTCGCGATTAATATCGCCGTATTTCGATATATATACACTGCTATTACTGTAAATCTATAGTATACGTGCATGCTATAAATTTTCAGTACTTGCAGTGAATAACGAAACCTGTATAGCACGCGCGCACACACACACGCACACACACACCATAGTATATGTACATACATGAACAAAATTTGTGCAAAATTCGACATTCGTATGTATGATATACTCGCACAATAGAATTCGTAAACGAGTGCTTCATTATTTTATACTCATTTTCGTCGTCGCATTGTTTCATTCTCATAATAAAAGACGATAAACCATGTTATTTGAGAGATTTTATACACACACACACACACACACACACACACACACACACACACACACACATCAAGAATTTAATCGATTCGATACTACTTGGTAAGCGAATAATTAAAATTCACTGCAATCTTTTAAAGGCTTTTGAGCGATAGCACTTTTGACGATTAACATCATACTTACATGCGAACGCGAATCTGGACGATTAGGTGACGACAGTCGTGAAGCTTAAAGTAAAGCTTAACACTTTTCTTTTTCTATACTCTCTCTCTCTCTCTCTCTCCCCCCCCCCCTCCCTTTCTCTCTTCTGTCGTCATTCACATTTTTGTTCACAGCGTTCATCAATCAATAGTTCCGTTTCGTTAGCATTCGTTCAATTCTGTCTGTGCAACTATAAAAAATAAAGCACCAATTTTCATCATCGATACTAACTTACGAGAAGCCTCTCGTCTGTCTCATCTCGTCTCGTCTTGTCTCGTCCGCACTGGTCCGCGATAATAAACCGCTCGCAGTTCAAAATGGCGTTCGTCCGAGCCTAATGTGAGAATAACAGTGAAAACGGAGAAAGGCAACTCGAGGCGGCAACTGCGCCGTTCTTTGCGACAATCGCGTCCAGCAACCTGCTGGCTGCTGCTGCGCCGATGTACACCACTTGCTCCAATGGCGTATGCGCAGCAATTTCGATTTTCCCACACCCGCCTGTAGTATTTATAGGCGCACGCGCGCGCGCGCGCGCCACACCCACCTACCCACCTACGAACAAATATAGAGTTCACTCCTCCCTACGATTGATATTTATTATCAATACCTATTCTTCTCTGACTAAACACTAGCCCATGATGAGAACAAATAAACGACAAAAAGACGGAAATATAGCTATTGCGACTATTCAAGTTTTCAATACATGACTTTAAGACATGACGCACGTATTAGGTGTTGGAATTAATTCGTAGCGTTTTACAAGTGATGGGAAGTACTTTCATTAATGTATTTTTTAATGCTCATGTGAAATAAATAACATTCTTTCATTAAAAAACGCTACGAATTAATTCCAACACCTAATATATATACACACACATGCGCGCACATACGTATGTATGTATGTATGTATGTATGTATGTATGTATGTATGTATGTATGTATGTATGTATGTATGTATGTATGTATGTATGTATGTATGTATATAGGTATATCACGGGATAGAGAGAAAGAGAGAGGGAGAGAAACCTATCTTTCTCGCACATATTACATACATATTTGATGAAAAGGCAGTGTCTTATATATGTTTTATATATATGTATGTAATTGTATGTGTATATAAAAGGAATATGCATATAGTAAGAGATAATAATATTGTATAGAAGAGAGATATTGAAATACATGTACGATTTTAAATATTATTGTCTAACATCATTTTTTTATACACCACTAAAAATTTATTACTTCTTCAAAATATTTATTTCTTTATACCGGAGTTTTTACGTCTGGTATAAACTTTATTTCTAAAAGGTATGAAAATGCTATAGTTGGAAAATTTAAAGATAATCTCTTAAAGATTGTCTCTTCAACTTTTTCTTAATCTTATTACAAATTAAAAGTTACTAAAAGATTATTTAATCTATTCCTTCTATTTTCTTTTTTGTAGAGTTTTCGAATATTACGTCACGTAATAAATGCCGATTATTGAGAGTAATATATCTCTTTTCTACCATGTATATATATTTACATTAATATCGTTGCTAATATCAAAATTTTCAAAATGAAAATTATAATAGTCCTCTCATTGGTTTTCTTATTTCGACGAAGTCGTCATGTTGGAATTCCTTTTGTTTTCAATTTATAGATAAAGCTACCAATTAATACTACTAAGTTTAAAACAACAGAATGACTTTTATCAATTTTATATTTACACGCATGTCTCTCTCTCTCTCTCTTCCTCCCCCCTCCCCGTTTTCCTCTCTCCTTTCCCTTGCACTTTTCCTATCCTTCGTTCATTCACTTATTCCCTCGTATACAACAAAATAAGCAACTATTAATAAATAAAGATATCTCAAGTCTATCACATTATATATTTTTCAATAATAAAAATTTTAATGTTACATGCGATATAACCAATATTTAAAGTAGAGCCTCTTGATTGATTTTTTTTTATCAAATATTACATAATATATCGGTATATGAAATAGGAAAATGTAATGAAACAGTAATCAGAGTGCTGAAAATTATACGTATATATGTATATACGTATAGATTCCTTTTTGTATTATTTTTCCTTTTTCTTTCGTTTGCACGATTCAATAAATATAAGATTAAATTTCTAATAATCGGAACAAGCCTATCATTCAACACGTGCGTTTAGTCTTTATTAATCTCTCTCATTATGAAAGTGAGAGAGAGAGTGTGTAGTATAATTTATTTATTTTTCTAAGTACTATTCGCATTTGTTGCATTTTTCAAAATTTGTTTAATGTCTTTAAGATTATTTGTTAATTAAATTTTTACTTTATACTTTTAAGAAATATATGCCAGTTTATTCACATTTATTTCATCCATAAATATATTGAATATATTGAAACATGAGAAAAGATTCGATATATGTACATTTTGGATGGACACAAAACGGATTTTCCGCCTTACTGTAAATTATTTTCACACATTTATCGATTATAGTAGTCCGTTTTATCCACGAGCGTGTTGTGTGGATATAGAATTCGAACTTTATGATAATTTTTTATAAATCACTTAAAAATAATATCTTTAAGGTTCTCTCAGTTTATTTCATATATATATATATATATATATATATATATATATATATATATACAGTTGTTTGCAGCTGCAAAAATACTCTTATAAATAATGATATATCATGATTGTTGTAGATTGACGGAAATACTTGGGGTTCCTCAGGTAGGTCCTCAGCAGGACGTAAACCCACATTTCTCTGTCGTAATATTAAATCATATCGAAAGCATGCCGCAAGATTAATGAGAGGGAAAACATCTTTGCTTAATGCTAATCATCCGGATAAAGTCGCAGAGTAAGTACATTCGATACGTCGGTATGTAATTCGCTATATAAATTTATAACTATTTAAATTTATAACTATTTAACTCTATTTGTACATATCATCAAGTAACAATATTATAAATTTGTTGTAGATCAAGCGATACTCCAGACATGATCAATTCCGACGAAACACAATGTAGATTTAATCCTAATAGTTATACTATGCTCTTCATTGTCCACAAGGACAGATTTCTTTACAAACAAAACTCCATGAACCGTGCTAGACGGGTATGTTTATAATTATTTGAATTTTGCTTGGCATCTTTATATCAAATGTTGTATATAGTCTATCTTGTTCTGACATTAATTCTCACCTCTTTTGCTATATCTCATATTTCGATGGCACTAAAAGAGAAAAGAAAAAAATTATGAAATATTTTGATTTGACAGTGTCATCCAGCTATAACAAAGCGTAAGGATTCCAAATTCCATCATTGGCATTCGTTATGGATATCCAAGAATGGCACAGATATTCAACATCGATTGTGTCAAGATTGGTTGATGGGACGATATGAGAATTTGATTCCTCACAGGACACGAGTGCTAACGGACAACGATCAGACACGTTCTCCCTACCGGCAATACAATCGTTTTCGAGTAGAACGTTTGCAATCTGATCTGTTAACAGAGACTTGCGTCTAATCCAATTCGAATGGAATTTCTTACCGTCATTAAAAATTTCTCAATATCGCTACACTCGCTATAATTAATTAGTCTTTTTTTTTCTCTCGGCGAAAATTATTCTTTGCTCGTTTAGCCGGTATGATTAAGATTCGAAGCAGAAATTCTTAAACTGAAATACGAGTTTAGTTTTGTACAAAGTAATGAATATATATTATATATATATATATATATATATATATATGTATGTATGTATATATATTTATATTTCTCTCTTAAATAGGTAGGTACAGACAATACTTTCGATATTCAAAGAAAGTTTCAACTATAAATTAAATTTGATTCCAAAAACATTAAAAAGAATAAATGGTCAATGGCCGTCCATGTGTTATATGCTATATCATATTATATTATATGTTCGCACACAGAGTTTTATTCTTGGCTATATAAAGGTACATAGGCCTGTATTACATACACACATATACAACGATATATAATAATACTGTTGCGAGTGATTTAATACTATCGCACTGAATTCATAATTAGACAATTTTTGCCAGCCTCTCCCCCTACTTGTATCGCGTTTTATTTTCTTATAAGATTATAACACTCACTCGATAAGTCGTGTTTATTTTATAATATCAATATTAGTGTATTACGTGCGACCGGAATTTAATACATTTTACATCTGTACATTTGAATACGGCTTGCGTCTTGATGTTACTTTCGATATTTTAGCAAGTATGTACATATACACATATATGTAGATGCTTATTTCATTTAAGATTCAACTAGAAATGTCAACTGTATAACAAACTCTTTACATGAGAGAATAAAAAATTATTTCAGTTGACGTTTCCAACGTTTGTATCTTTAATGAAATAAGTATATGTACATCTATATATAAATATTTGTAATTAGACATACATTTTCAAACATGTACATATATACATCTGCATATGGGTATATATATATATATATATATATATATATATATATATACGCACACATATATATATATATTTTTTTCATGTATACACGCACAATATATATATGTACATACGCATACATGTATAAACATGTACAAAGAAAGCTTTAGAGTTTACGTTTCTGTTTGCCTTCCAGGCTTTGTAACGTGTAGAATCATCTTTACAAAGGTGTAAAAACGGTAATGTTCCTGGACAGAGTGCGATAGAATCGAGCGTGCTGGAAGTTTATGCGGCATAAAAAATTTCGCCGGAAAGTCATTGACCTCCACACGTGCACGCACCACGCACGATCGTATATATGCCTGGTTATTGTTATATCTATTTTGTAGCGTATAATATCAATGTAATATAAAATGCGATTTCTCAATAGTATATATTTTACAGCACATTCTTAAATCTAGTGTATGATCTGCAAATTGAAATGTGATAACAGTCGTCAATGAAGTAGTACATTATTGTATGTACATAGGTGGACGTTAATGGACTTGCTCCTAATTACGTCAATCGCCACATAGTTTGTTTCTTTTTAGTAAAACAAGATTCAAGAAAAGTTCGTGCGTGGTTCATATTTGGGAACAAAATGATCACGTCCGTTACACGAATGCCGTGTGATAAACGATCAACAATTAATAAATTAATAAAGAATGCGATTGTCTCGTTCATTTGTCATATTTTTGTCAACTCTCGGAACACATCTGTATGGTAACTATATGTATGTTATATCGTCGATGAAACACTTAGGGGATAAGATAGCCAAAAAAGGATATAAGATAAATATTTAATTATAATATAATATAATGTACGTCGTAATATATATTATACATACCGTAATTTTCATAATACGACACTGTGGTTGTATATTTATTGAAGCATTTCCTCACAAGCGAAGTAAATAGAAAGGAAGCAGAGAGAAGGGAGGACAAATAAGAGGAAAAGAAAAAATAAAAGCAGAAAATAAGAGAGAGAATGGATAAAATAAAGTAGTATGAATAAAATAAATGGTGAAATGTTCAATCCAAGATAAATTGACAATTTATTTGGAGACGTTTCACGATACCTTGATTAGTTTTCAATAGTTTTTGCTTTAAATTAAAATGTCATAACGATAGCCATAACGCATCCGTTTTTTGTATTTCATATAAATTGTCAACAAATTTAAACCAAACATATCGCCATTTATTTTTTCTTTCTTTGTACATTATTTTTCTATCCGGTCAATTAATAGCTCAACACCAAATAAGAGAGAGAGAGAGAGAGAGAGAGAGAGAGAGAGAGAGAGAAGGCGAGAATGAAAAGTGTGGT